>NW_020523654.1:0-27833 GCF_003368295.1 Carassius auratus
AGTTGTAAATAAAGATTATTGAAGTATGTTTTACTGCAATATGCAATTTCAGTCTATCTTCTTCAAAATTCCATGTTTAATGTATTAATTGCCATTTCTTTGTTTTGTTTTTTTTATATTATATATATATAAGAGTTATTCATGCTGTAGCTCATATTTGCACGCATGTAGATTTAAAAGACTAAATGTTGGTCTGTTCCTCACTCAATCTATTGTTTAAACTTCAGTAAACTTTGAATATAGGATTTAGTTCATATTGGGCCTTTTAATGTTTTTTTTTTTTGTTTTTTTAAGAGCTTAAATTACTCATTAAAAAGTTTGGGGTCTCTAATGCTCACTTAGGCTACACTTGCTGCAAAAATACAGTAAAAACAGTGTGAATATTAGTATAATATAACAATTTCGAATTACTGTTTTCTATTTCAAAGCTGAATTTTCAGCATCATTACTCCAGTCTTCATATCACATGATCCTTCAGAAATCATTCAAAGATGCTGATTTGCTGCTAAAAAAACATTTCCTAATATTAAGATATTCTTATTATTTATATATGCACTTTGTTTGAGGAATTTTTGATGACTGTAAAGTTCAAAGGAACAGCACTTATTTCAAATATAATGTTAATCTTTTTTTAAACATTATTAATATCTTTATTGTCACTTTTTCCAAATATAATGAATACAATGTGTAATTCTTAAAAAAAAAATCTTAATGACCCCAAACTTTGTGTACAACAATTCTGTAAACATTATAATACATTTATAATTTATTTTGTATTCTATGGATAGAAATATACATATGAGTTTATAACAACAAGATTGTGATTGAACTAATGGTTAAATTTAGTACGATGTCTCAGAATTTGATTTGATATTCATTTATAGAAGTTGCCATTCTTTTTTGTTGTTGTTGTCACATTAATGTTTTTATATTTGTCATTGAATGGCATGAGTCTGTCTCTCTCACTTTCTACCCGTTTCTCTCTGTCTTGTTTTCTAGGCAAACGTTGAGGATGAAACGGCTGGAGTTCAGGCAGTATGTGAAATTCACGCTGTGCTGCGCTATGAATACCACGTTCTGTATTCTTTCAGCTATCAGATCCCTGTCCTCTATTTCAGAGCCTCCGCGTTAGGTACACGACATTCTCGCTCTCACTCCATTTCTATCATTAAACTGCACAGTCTTGTTTATATGCTGTTTGCTTCCCTTATCAGTGTGTGTATTTCAGAACCCTCTGCGTTCTGCTTTCTCAGTGTCTGGTTTTATGTGTGCTCCAAAAACAGACTCAACATATACACTGAGATCCCATTTCGACGGGGGTGTTTAGTTTTTACAAAGCAGGCAGCACGGTGACTCACGTCTGTGCTCAACAAAGTTTGACTTTGTGCTGTAAATACATTAATAGCTGCCATGTAAACATTTTTGGAACTGTTATTGAGAAAGTTAACAAATACACACACGCAAGCGTGATCCATTTGAAAGTGATCACTCATATTGTCTGTAAAAAAAAAAAAAAAAAAGGTCATTCTCTGTTGCAGATGGGCAACCCCTGTCTCTTGAGGAGGTGTGGAGGAATGTTCATCTGAACTATAGACAGAGACTACAGCAGGGACCCTGGGACACGCTGACCCAACAGGTAACCTGTGTGACATCAAGAGTGGACTGAATTTGTTGAAGAGTCTTCACGAAGACACATTTTGCAGGTGGCAGTTGCTTTCACATTATTATTCTTTCTGAAGACTGGAGGAATGATGCTGAAAATTCAGCTTTGTATCACTGGAAGAAATTCCAATTTTAAAATATGTTCAAATAGAAAATAGTTATTTGAAAATCTTTTTTTTTTTTAAATAAATTTTATAAAAAAAAAGCTTTGGTGAGAGTTAAAGACTTCCTTTCAAGAACATTAAATTATATGCACACAATTGTAATAAATTGTGTGTGTGTGTGTGCATGTGTGTGTGTTTGGTAGAAGAAAAAAAAAAGTACTGAAAGAATGAAGTTGCTAAGCAGAATTGCAATTGGAAAAATATATCTTACATTTTTACTATATCCATGAGTTGTACACATTTCCAGTCATTTCCATATCGTCTGTACAACCGTTTATGGAGACTTTTGTGTTGTTTGAATAACCTTTCTTATTTTTTCAGTTTATTATTGTCAAATCACTGATTTCAGATTTACTCTGAATGGAAAATCAACATCAGGACTAGCCTTTTTAATGTGTTTTCTTATGCAGTTGACATACCTGTTAGTTTCACGTGTTTATGCGAAAATCTTGTGCATCAATTCATGCAGCCTTTGATTGATCAGTTTACATGTCAATCAGAAACCCGTTCCTGTCTTAGTGGGCAGTTCTTGCTGAGAATAAGCTGCGATGTAGATCAAACTTCATGCTGATAGTTGGCATTTCCTTCTTGTAGATCTCTTGGAGCATTTGGAAAACCCTACTCCGGCTGTTTGGTACTGCTCTGCTTTAGGCTGCCAGGGATGCAGAGCAGTAGGCATGATTACAGCGAGATATTGAATGGATGGAGAGAGTGGAAAAATAGATGCGAAAAAGGCTGATTAGAGGCAGTGTAGGATATTAGAGGAGAGGGATGGCAGTAATAGCAAAGGGAGAGATTCGGGAAGGGTTGAGGGTCTCGAGGATGGAACACTGACGCAGGTAAACATGAATGACTCACATCGAGGCCTTATGAGCAGTGACGCCAGTGGACTCTCTCTCTCTTTATCTCCTGCTCGGTCTCTCGTTTCCTCTGTTTTTGCCCTCTTATATCTCTCAGTGTTCTCTTTATCTGCCCAATTTTCTCAAACCCAAATCGCATTCTTAGCATAACCAATAATGGAGGTACCAAAGTAGATTAGGAAGACACAGAACACTTCACTCTTGAGGATGCAATAAGGCCCCTAATGTCGAATGTGAACATGTAGTCTGAGACTGTACACTCTCAAAAATAAAGTATGTAAGGCCGTTTCTGCCACAGAAGAGATGTAGAAATTGTAAGGAAAAAGGTCAGAATTCTGTTTGTTTCTCTCAAAAATTGTGAGGTATAATGTCTGAATTGCGAAGATAAACATTAAATTGCAAATCTAAGAAGAAAAGTCATGTTAATTCTCAAGTGCATTGACTAATGTTAACAAGCAGGACTTTTGATTTTAATAATGCATTAGTAAATGTTGAATTTAACATTACAGAAGTCCCTATTTCAACAGAACAAGACTCCGAATAAAGTGTTTAGTGTCCATGTTTCACAGCAGTTTGGTGTGTGTAGTGATTTGGTCTGTTCTCCCATGAGGCCTGTAGATGAAGTCATGATAATTGACTAACAGAGCTGGAGTCGTGCCGCAGTATAGGAGCACGATGGCACTGCTATTCACAAATAACCTGAAAAAGCCCAACTCTATACCGCTGATGCTAACAGTGAGGGGCTGTCGGGGGAATTTGAAGAGTCAGCACGTCTTTGGTGCTTGAACAGTAACGGAGCAATGCATCCAGACAGTTGATGTTGTGAATTTTAATGCGGGTGGTGACAGAGCATTGAGCTTGTTTTTATTTGCAGAGTAGAGGAGATTTTTATTTATTTATTTTCGGAGGTTTTGGATGACTGGATTTAAACGGTGCTTATTGACATCTCACTAGAGTTGGTGCTCAAATTGTGGATCTGCAAACCTTTTTTTTCAAAATGGCTTTCCTTAAGTCTATTTGGATGTTAAAAATATACTTAGAAGAATGTTTTCAACACAAATTAAATGCGCAATCACACATATGTAATGAGCATATCTGCTCCTCTCTCTGTACAGTATCTTCTGCTCTCAGTTCAGCTCTTTTTATTTATTTATTTGTATTTAATTCCAAAAAAAATTCTTGATGTATATTTCAGATTAGATCAGTTTACAGATGTTAAATTGATTGTAGATTTTGTTCCTTGATGATTCGAGATGAAAGCTCTGTTCAGATTGTTCCTCTGCCTTTGTTCCAAACGTCTTCCTAAGTATGACTTCTTCAGATGCTCCATAATAATCTCTCTGTGTGATGGTGTAGTGCAGGTCTCTCTGCTGTGGCATTATGGGATAGATAATTCCTCCATCTCTGCTGTGCATGAGTGCCCCTCCAGTGTGTGAGACTCACTCCAGAGCGGCTCAGCAGGGTGCCAATGAAGCCCATGTGTCGCATGGCAGATTTGCTTAAATCTGCCTCGTAATTTTCTTTTTAATTTAGCCGAAGCTTTGAGCGTAATTGAATTCAGGTAGTGAAAAGTATCGTGTGACTAGTTAACACTAAGTTAAAATGGAAAACACATGTTTCGGCATCGTTTTAATGGCTGCGTTACAGCGTGTGGCAGTGAGAACCTGTTTCTAATAAAAAATGAGGTCAGAATAGACATTAAAAAAAAGCTGAACGATCTCTCTCTCTCTCTCTCTCTCTCTCTCTCTCTCTCTCTCTCTCTCTCTCTCTCTCTCTGTGTGTGTGTGTAGGAACATCCTTTACTGGGCCAACCGTTTTTCATGCTTCATCCATGTCGCACCGAGGAGTTTATGAAACCTGCTCTGGATTTGGCACAAGCTGGAAAACAAGTGAGTTTCTCGCTGCTGCAGCTTTAGTCGTCTTGCGTTACAGTATGTGAAATGATGACTATTCTGGGTTCAGTGCATGTTCACATTTACAGAAGTATTCCTTTTAACATTTTAAAGTGTTATTATATTATCTCATAGTGTTACATCTGTGTCAAGTCACCTTTATTTATATAAAGTTCTATATTAATACAGATTGCGTCAAAGCAGCTTTAAAGTAATAAACAGGAAAAACGCGTGCTGATAATGCAAGAGGATGATAGAAAACAGTAATTTTATTAATTAAAGTCAGTTCATTGTTGAGTCAGGGATGTCATCGTCCATTGACTAATTATTAGATCTGGCATGTCCATCTATTATGTTAGTTAGATATGAGAAGATATAATCATTTCTTAATTTGCAGCATTGTAATATGGGTAGATGCTCTGATTATCTCATCTGTTTTCAGGAGGGTGAACTATATCGTAACTTGGCTCAGTGTTGTTGGACCCGTCATCAGGCTGGACGTCCCTTTGAGCTACAGCACCGAGGTGTCCGCTCCAGACTGAAGCGCTTCTGCCTTTGACCTGCTCTGATCTTCCTGTCTGTCTCAAACTCCACAGACCCAGAGGACGTGCAGAGCACATGCACAGTGTCTCAAAGTGGCCAAGAAGTCTTGTTAGAAGTGCTTGAACATTCAAGACGCCAAGTCTTTAAGTTCATAAGTTAGCCCAAGGATACTCTTAATGTTTAACGAAATTGTACTAAATTCATATACTGCTATTCAAATGTTTGGGGTCAGTAAGATTTCTTGTTTATCAAGGAAACATTAAAGGGGTCGTATGATGCGATTTTCAATTTTTCCTTTCTCTTTGGAGTGTTACAAGCTCTTGGTGCATAAAGAAGATCTGTAAAGTTACAATAAATTAAAATATAATTTTTTTTATTTTAAATTATAATATTTCGCTGTATGTTTTACTGTATTTTTTATCAAATAAATTCAGCCTTGGTGAACATAAGAGACTTTAAAAATCATTAAAGAATCTTAGTGTAGTGTATACAAAGTGAAAGGTACTTTTGCTCCATATTATGTGATAGATGTCACTGAAATGCTTTGAGAACGATCTGTTAGAATTCCCATTCAACCCAGCTGCATGTGTTCAGAGGATGCATGTACACAACCTGCACTGCTGCCATCCTTGTTCATGGGAAAATCATTTAAATACAGGGATTTGTTCAGAAAATGAACAGTATGTGACACTGTCATTAAATTAAAAAGGCAAACAATAGTTTTCTCTGCTGCTATTTTTTTTTTTTTTTTTTGCATTTTGGAAGCATTGTACAAATCCTGTAAGAGTAGCTGTGTGTGCAGGCATACGAAGGATTGCTATTCAAACATTAGTCTGGAAGTCTCTCTTCAGCTGCGTAGGTGTGTGTGTGTGTGTGTGTGACTCAATATATTTTCCCTCACTGGTCAGGTATTGTGAAGCATACAGATGCGTTTTAGCCTATTTTTGGCATTTCAGAGCACTGGAATTGAAGTACATAATGATTTGTATAATCTTGCATCTAATAAGCAAAGTAAATAGTCTAATATATTTTTTGTTGTGTCTCCCTGTAGTCTGACATTTCTCTACATTACGCAGCCAAGTAGTATGCTGTGCCAGGACATGGTTTAAAAGTTGAATGGAATCAAATCCCCCTGAAATTGTGAGCATCTGAAACGGAGGAGATGAGTTTAGAGTCCGGAGTTTGAGAGAAGACGGTGAAAGTCCTCAGTCAGCATGTCTAAATGGGGCGCGCGTCTCTCAGGGGACTGTATCAGTGTTGGTAAGGAGGTCAGCCTCCTACCCGGAGCATCTCGCTCTAATGGACAGACAGGAATGATGGAGGGGAGAGAGAGAAATACATAGATGAAGCACGGAAGAGAAATGTTACCTGCTTCATAAACAGAGCAATTCTTAAAGATTTAGGTCACCCAGAAATTAAGGGCTGTCAAGCTCCATTATAGTCTTCAAATCTTTTCAAATCTGTGTATTTGAAATTGAAATGTCCAATTGATGTTTGGTTTCATTTGTGTCTTGAATTCATTTCTCACACAGAGCTACAAGTCACATATGGACTGATTTTATCCCATCTAATAAAAATATGTTCTTTGAACGTTTTGTTAATGTTAGTTATTAAATTACAAAAACGTTCTCTGACATTTTTCCTTTTTATCGGGCAGAAACATTACAGGAACATTCCCTTTTATCATTATGGGAACACTTTTGAATGTTCTCAGAATATATTAACAGTAAAACCTTCCATGGTCCATGAACGATGTATAAATAACATTTTTGTACTGGAATTTTGAGAAAGTGGGTTAAAGACCAGATAACTTTGAATAAATGTTCTATAAACTTTCTGTAATGTTGAGACAATGTTAGAAAAAACATTAAGGGAACGTTATTTTTGAATGCTGGTAACTTTTTTTTTTTTTTAAGACTAGACGAAGATCAAACTAAAGTTTCAATTTACATGAATGATGTTTGTTTTTGTGCTGACATTTTGAGAATGTTAACTAAAGACCAGATAACTTTGAATGACCATTGTATTAACATTAAAGCAATTACATTTCAGCATTAGGGGAATAGGCTACTTTTTAATGTTTTCTGAACATTCCAAAATAACTATTAATTAGTAACATTTAAGTTAGTCGAACCTTTAGCATTTCTGGATGAGAGACATGAGAGTGATTAAATGGTAACTAAATAATTGATTGGAATAGTAAAAAAAAAACAAAAAAGCCTACTTTTTGTCATGTTCTCACCATTGTTGTGTTTCGAAACCACATAATGTCCTATGTTTTTATTGAATAAACTGCCACAATTAAAATGAATAGCGACTGTGAATCTCCAAATATGAAAAAAGAGGGCAATAAAGTAATCTTGATGAAATATGAGGTGTGATTCAAGTCTTCTAAAGCCCTACCATAGCTTGGTGTGAAAGAACGGGGGCAAAATGTAAGTCATTATTCACTTAGATTTCAAATGTCATTCAAGTTTGCCTTCATATCCAGTAATTTTGCAGCTCAACAATTTCACTGTATTGAAAAGAACAGCGCAAAGCATCATTATTTATTCTCCGCAGAATGCTAATGACTAGCATAAACGAGCTAGCATGCTCCAAAGCGCATGATGTTGAGTAAATTATGACAACATTTTCATTTTTTGGTGAACTCTTCCAGTCACATTTGCTATTGACTGTGTGCAGAACGTCTAATTGACGGACGTAGTAAGTTTTAAACATACCTCAATATTATTATTATATCTGGAGGAGTTGTTACATTAGAGGAAAGGAAATTAGAATTGCCTTAGAAACAAATATCCATTTATTTTACATGCTTCACTGGAGGTATTGCTTAATGGAGTTTGATCGCTCCTAATGGAGTTGGGGAATTAAATTTGTGAAATGCCACCCTGAGCCTGAACGAGTCGCTGCTGACATCTGTTGGTCAGTGTGTGCTGTTGTTGTATTTTACACGACTGTCCACTAGGGGCCGCCATTGACCGAACAGCAAATTATTCAACACTGCAGCGACTCCACAAAAAGTTTTCGTCCCTTTAGCCACGCTTAAAATCATTTGATTGAATTAGATTACAAAATATAATGTCAAGTAGCATTTATTATAAAGGCATATAGCACAAGCTCACCTTTCAAGCATGTTTCTCAGGAAATTAAACAATATATTTTTGAACATTTAGGACAAGCAGACACTTGGTTGGAGATCTTGTTATCTTATACCGGTGTTATTGTACCATTATTTATATACTATTAGAGTATTTATAAATATCTGAATTAGCTTTTATTTTTATATTTTCATTTTACAACTTAATTTAAGATTGAATAATTTTGTTACATATTGTAATTTTAATTGTTCTTTTTCTATGTGGCATTCTTTCATTTACTTTTATTTAATTTAGTAATTTATTTCAATAATAAATAACATATTTCAGTTAGTTGATTAGAGGTTTTCTAATCTAATATTATATATATATATATATATATATATATATATATATATATATATATATATATATATATTATAAATATTAATAATAATAACAATAATATTGCAATGACATTCAGGTGTTTTAAGTCTGAATTTATACATTATTTTCAGCTGAATTATGCATTTGTTAGTTTTATGTGTAGGCCTACTTTACAAATGCTGTTTTAATATTATTTATTAGCAGATGCTGTTATCCAAAAGGACTTGCACATGAGGAATACATAGGTGTTTATACATAATACATAGGAGGAATACATACCATGTTTTTTGGACACAAGCATGACGGAAATACCATGGCAGGTCTTTAGAGTACTTCACAGCAGTGTTATATTAGTTTTATTATACTCTTATAGTTGTAATATTTTGAATGAGCTTTTATTTTTATATTTTCTATTTTAATTTTATATCATTATTTAGTTTATCTTTATTATTACTTTGTATTTTAGCTTTAATTCAGTGACTAAAAACATTTTTTAAATAGTTTTCATTTTAGTTAACAACAGCAACAGCACCCTGACATATGAATATGATTATCAAGCTGTACTCACTGTGCAGAGCTAAGTAGAATGAAAAAAGCCAACAAACAAGGTTTAACTGTATTATTGGTTATGTTAACAATTACATTTTTTTCCCTGAGAATGTTTTATCTGGCAGTGATATTCCAGACAAGGAAGACCCCTTTCCTGCCCAAATAATCCAGACATCATCTTGGCTTCCTGCATGATTCGTATAATGATCAAACCCATCAGAACCAATCTCTTGCTTGTCTACACCAGACTTTCCAAAAGCAAGTAAAAATGGGTCAGATCTTCTTTCTGGATCAAACCATCTGCATTCGGTTTCCTCTTACATATGAGAATGGGGTCAGTTTGTCTGTAATATGTTACAGTGAGAGTCAAACTAGTGCATCCATGTTAGTTGCTTTAAAAAACTTTTGGGTTGCAATTTCCAAGCCTCTGTAGAGCACTAGAGTTTATTTATAATTAAATAAACCCTTAATTGGGGGTTTATTGGACCTTACACTTCAGTCAATGCCTGAAGCGTGAGTCTAGACTTGTTGTAAATGCTTGACTTATCTGACGTATTTACAACTGTATCATGCTATTGTAAACTATAATGCAGCCAGCATGAGGTATTATTATAAAGTAAAGGCATTACTGAGGTAGTAAATGTGATTTAATAGGAAAATTAGCTGCTGGAAACGCTCCAAACGATCTGCTCCGACTGATACGGGATGGTGCGACAGCCGCTGTTTGTTTTCCCACACACACACACACACACACACACACACACACATGAACACAGATGCAAATATATGTCCACTGAGACCTAAGTACGTAACCTTTGTGGAAAAAGCTACCGTTTCTGATTATGTCCTCTAAAAGACATCAGTGTTTACAAGGTTTCACTGATGCCAGCGGTGAATAAACAAAAACATATGGTTGTTTAATGTACCAATTATTATGCTAAGTCAGATTTGACCTTGTCTGAAATGAGAGAGAGAGACTAAAATAAACGTTCGATTAAAAAGTTGCTTGATTGCTTGACTGAAACCATAAAATAATCATACCTAAAACATAAGTAAAATAATAAAATCTCTCTATATAATATTTTAATTTAATATAAATCGACATTCAGTCTTTATGTATACTGTACAGCAGTTTGAAATTAGTATTATTGAGACACTATTATAGTTTTTATTAGTATTTTGAATCAGTTTTTATTTTTCTATTTCAGTTAAAGTTTTAGTAATTTTGTTGTGTGTTATTTTTGTAGTTTTTTTTATGTCTATAGAGTTTTATTAATTTAACTTTCAGTTTTAGTTATTTTAATACATAAAGTTAAGCTAAATTAAAAATGAGAAATGTAGCTGTGTCTATTTATTAATGTGTCTGTGTAAATGTATATATATATATATATATATATATATATATATATATATGAACAATAAATAAGGCTGCATATATGAAAAAAAAAATACAAATTAGATTTGTAATCAGCTTTATTGCAGTGATGTTTAATAGATTGGCAAAGTCAGTAAAACAACTAGAAATCAGTTTCTCATTAACCATTCTCAGTATCTCACAAACACTGACTTGTGTTGGAGTCTAGTCACTGTGCTGGATTTGTTGAGAAAAGGGCCTTTTGTTTCCTTCAGTATGAGCCTTTAATCACATTCTGGCTCTTTCTCATATACTGCCTGAGGAGTTTTGGCCAGTGTCATTGTTTCCAAGTTAAACAGAGTTTTCTGGGAAAGAACCAAAGATCTGTGAGCTCCAGGACCAATAGATGGCCTCATATCACATGGCACAAGGAAACTTCAAAGTAAATTGGACTCTGCTTATGGTTCTCTGAGCACTTATAGTCCATTCTTAGCAGTGCTTGCTAAGGCTATGCTTGAACAGAAACTTAACCCTAAGTGTTAAACTTTGATGTGTAACTTGTCTTGCACCATTTGTGCAATGATATATCAGATTGTGTGGCCTTTTGAGAAAAATGTGCTATTATTATTTTATTGATGATTATTATTTTCAGACATACAGTTTTCACTTGGTAAATGAAAAATTCCCAGAGATTTAGATTGACGTAGGAACCCAAGCCGTGACTAGAGCCCAGAAATATCATAATCCAGACTTGGAGGTGAGCTCTTTTAACTTGGGCCTGTAAGTAATTACCTAGCAAGCACTAGCCTGCTAAACCTACTCAGAACTCATTAGCTTCGGCAAAAAAACATGCTAAAACAATTCAGCTCATATTAGCAACCACATAGCAAGCTAAAACCATGCAGAATACTGTAATAAATACATAACAACATGATTAGCCAATTGGAATACATGAGTAAATACTAAACAGGCAGAAAACAACTCAGAACATCCTAGCAAAGTTGCAGATGCTAGTGTGTTTTAAGTGGTTTCTATGCTAAAACCACTCAGAGCACCCTACCAACTGCTAAGCAACAAGCTAAAACCATACAGAAAACTTAAAATACCACATAATAACATGCTAAAACCACTCAGAACACCCTAGAAACCACATGACAACAGGCTTAAACAATTCAGAACATCCTAGCAACCACATGACAAACTTTTAAATTTCAATTTTAAAACATTCAACATAAAAACATTTTGTTAATGGAAAATGTAGCCTAATTTATGTACTAATGTTATTGTCACTTCTATCTCTTTCTTCAGGGGGACGTCACATTTAAAAATTTGTTTAGCTCCTCGCTAAGACATGCTAACCCATGCTAACCCATTGACAGCTGTGCTAAATCATCTGCTCTAAAAACATCAGTTTTCAGACTGGGTAGGATCACACAGGGAATTAGTAAAGCATTTAATGTCACAGTGGATGCACGTCTGAGAGCCCACCTTTTTATGCCAGTGGTGCTTTGTTTTTCCCAGCCTCCTCCTTCCTAAACTCTCTTTTCACTCCATACATGTGCATCTGAACTCTAAAAGCACAGCTAAGGGTTTTTAATGTACCTGCTGAACGATGTTACATCCAGAGAAACCAAAGAGAAAATCTGTAATAATGAGTTCTGTAATACCTGGAGAAAGCTTACTGTTAGCATTGCTATTCTTCAGCTAGCATATTTAGCCCTGAAAGTACACTCTATTGTCTATTGTATAGCAGCTTGGCAACAATGCAGAACTATTTTGATATTTGTTAATACTGGATTGGTTCTAAATGTAAAGTGAGTGAAATTTTACGCTAATATATCTGCCTCAATTCTCCTCAACACTGTGTCCCATGTTGTATGCTGGTTCTGATAAAATGCCCCCTCAGGTTTGGATCACAGTACAGGGAAATAGACCCATATGGAGGGAATCAGGCACTAGCGGAGCTGACATAAAACCAGATTTTCCAAGTACTTTGGAGAAGTGCACATGAAGGACAGCTCAGTTGCAACTGGAAGAAAGGTTATAAATGTTTCTATGTTGATTCATGGGTAAATCATAAAAGACTCTAAATTCTAATTGGATGGCCCACATTCAGTGTAATAGAAAATACTGTCAAAGCAGTTTTAAATTAATTGTCTATTAAAATGAAAATTAAATTAATTGTCAAGTTACCATGTTGCCTTTTGCAAGTGGCAACCATAAACAACCCACAGTATGCACAGTATGAACCAGGGGCGGCGTTAGGGGTGGGCTAAGGGCTGGAGCCCCGAATGTTTTCAGTAAAGCCCCGAATGTTTTTATTACCACCATGCCATCAATGAGTTTTCATGCCCAATAAAGTAATTTATATTAGAATTTAAATAAATAAATAAATATCTCTCGACTCAAGTCCACAGTGTCTGTAAATTTACCCAAGTAAGTACGCGTTTTATTCACATCCGACGAAAACCGCCCACTGGGTCTAGTGCTTTTAACTGACATGTAAACTGGCCAACCATCGATGAGCGTCTGTACGATCCAGCCAATGAAGTGAGATCTTTTGGAGGCAGGCGGTTTGTTGGCGTGTAGTATTTTACTAGATCAATTTATTCGAAAATTAAAATGGATATTTCAAAATTAATCTTCTTCTTAAAAAAAGGAAGTAAAACCCCCCAGCCAAAACACTTGAATGCCAAGATACAACAGCTTACTTCAGGTATCTGTAACTTTTATATTTATTTTTCGGTTTTAAATTGTGTCTGATTTAGCGTCACATTTTGAACATCGAACAGTTAACGGTTGCGCAGCACAGTCTGTAGGGGACACACACACACACACTTTTTTTTCTGAATGAATCATCCGTTTCTAACGAATCCATTGATTAAATGACTGACCGACTCACTCATTAAGGCAGTGGCATGCCGCCACCTAGTGGCAAAGTACCATTCTAATTTTTTTTTTTCATAATTTCATATTTCTGTAGCCTATTCCAAATTGTATATTTGATACATTAACCTTCTTATGATTATTTATGCAATTTGTAAGTGCTGTGTAAGTCCTCCTTCAAAAATATAAGTGTATAGAGCCCTGCGTTTATAATTATACTTGGCTTTAAACACAGAGATAAAGTCCTTTGACCGGTATATCTTTATAGAGTAAGAGTATGTCAGTGCACTGCTTCATGTTTGCTTCTAATGCCTGTTCTACCAGGACGAGTGTAGCCAGTCAGGCTTGATTGGAAAATAAAATAAAACAGAGACAGAGACAAAAAAAAAAAAAAAAAAAAAAAGTGAGATAGAGACACAACATCAGCATATGTGTCAGGACAAGGGATAAACTTTAAATAAAATGTTTTACATTTGTTTTTATTGTTTTTGTATATTTTAAACTAGGTAAATCTTTCTGATTTATTAAAATAAAAAGTCACATACATGGATCTCCACTCACCCTAGAACCAACCCTGCTTATGACAACAAACTGTTAGAAGAAAGGGATCATTGGGGTTCTATATAGAACCATAGGGTTCTTTACTCAACTCCAAAGAACCTTTCATGCTAAAAAGGTTCTATAATAACAAGAAAGAACCCTTTTGGCACAAAGGGTTCAGATCTTGAATTTTGTGATCATTCACATGCATTCATAAATTCATTTGAATACACCGAATAATGCAGTGAAAGAACGCGCTCAAAATGCACACGCGCACTAGTATGACTTCATCATGTAACTTTATATTAGCCTAGATGCATGCACTTTTTAGGCACGATTTGTTTAGTTTTTGAATATACTTGATACTGTTAAAAGGCACATAATTAAAACAAAAAATAGAGTTCACATTTCACACCTAAACAAGCGTGGAAAATGTAAATAACTAGCTACTAAATTAGTTACAAATGCCTATCCATATACAGCTATGATTTACGAACCCAAACTGACTCAAATGATTCGCGATCCCGCTATGAACTCCCGAACTGATTCAAATGATTCGCGATCCTCAAACTGACTCAAATGATTCGCGATCCCGCTACGAACTCCCGAACTGACTCAAATGATTCGCGATCCCGCTCCAACTCCCAAACTGGAGTCAGATGACTCAAATGATTCGCGATCCCGCTACGCACTCCCGAACTGTTTCAAATAATTTGCGATCCCCAAACTGACTCAAATGATTCGCGATCCCGCTACGAACTCCCGAACTTATTCAAATGATTCCCAATCCCCAAATTGACTCAAATGATTCGCGATCCCACTACGAACTCCCGAACTTATTCAAATGATTCGCGATCCCCAAATTGACTCAAATGATTCGCGATCCCGCTACGAACTCCCGAACTTATTCAAATGATTCCCAATCCCCAAATTGACTCAAATGATTCGCGATCCCGCTACGAACTCCCGAACTTATTCAAATGATTCGCGATCCCCAAATTGACTCAAATGATTCGCGATCCCGCTACGAACTCCCGAACTTATTCAAATGAATCGCGATCCCGCTAAGAACTCCCGAACTGACTCAAATGATTCGCGAACCCGCTACGAACTCCCGAACTGACTCAAATGATTTGCGATCCCAATACACATAATGCTATAAAAGTGTGCACATGGAGAGAAATAAACAGCAGATGTTCATGTTAACAACTTCTTTAACTTGAGCAAACGCTGCTAATACACATACATGTTAATAAAGTAAATAAAACAAAAAATGAATGTTTTAATGCTACTGAATAAAAATAAACGATCCAGTCGAAAGTCTCTGCTCATCATGACAGGACCTGGATCAGTGAGCTGCATCTCGGGCCGATGACGTCACTTCCATGGAGGCATGTTGTACACGCCCCGTCCATTGACTCCGCCCCCACGTCAAAAACGGTGCCACAAAGAGTGACGTGCAGAAAAGTGAAGCGCAAAGGAAAAATGGTATTGCAAGCTCAAACTAGACTCACACACAAAATAAAAGCAGCGTTGCAAATAAATTAATAGATATGACCATGGAAAATATGTATTGCAAAATCATTGCTTTCGCGCTGTTTCATTTGTTTTGCAATTCTTAATTTTTGTTTGCAAAAAGCAAATGTATTTTCCTCAATACTTTAAATAAAATGTTTTAAATTTGTTTTTGTTTTTATTGTTTTTGTATATTTTAAATAAGGTAAATCTTTCTGATTTATTAAAATAAAAAGTCACATACATGGATTTTTCTGGGCTAAGCCCCGGATCTTCACTCACCCTAGAACCACCCCTGGTATGAACTATTTATTCTTATGCTTTTTCTGATTAATAAATCAAACTGATAGTTCTGATTCTAATTTCTGATTGGAAGAAGCGGTTGTAACTGCACATATTGGTTTGTTCAAGTCCTCCTGAAGTTTAAATTAACTGGTTGGGAAGTCAATTATGAAATCTAGTGCGTTCCAATAAGTTTGGTCGGACCAAGATGGCAATGTACCTTTTCAACAACAACAAAAAAAATTACAGGATTAAAAAAAAAAAGACATATACAAAAATGATTAGTTAAAGAATGGACATTAAAGAACTACATCAAATTGTAGTCTGTTACTGATTCCAAACTACATCACAAAAAAACGTAGTTTACATGTAATCATTTACAAACTAGCACTGGCATCAAGTGTGTTCATGCTATTTATGTTTTTATTCAATGCCGTAATGGAAATTTTTATATATTGTCATATTTTGTACATGCAACTTTAGTTTACTTGTAAAAAATAAATAAAACTAATAATTATAATAATTTCAACAAATTTACCGTAAATGTATGAATGCCTTTTCTTTTGATGAACCATGTTTTCTCACTGACACAAAACTCTGGGCTTAAAGAAAATCCCAAGTTTCCCACTCGTAATTACAACATCTACAACATTACGCAACCGTAAACAACCTAAAATTAGGATAATTCACTGTATTCATAACAGAGTGGAAAAATGTGTTTATTCTGAATCTTTTATTGTTTTGTATCTACTAATAGTTGATCTGCTAAAAATAACAGATTTAATTCATTGGATGTATTGAAATATATGGCTCTGTAGTTTGGTTTTCGTTTGTCTCTGTAATGACTCTCACATTCAGCTGCTTCCCATTGGATAGCTGGATATTGTGCTCGCTTCCTTGAAACGTAAGATGCCAGTGGTTAAAGTTTATAGGCAGTTTCAAAGACCCCCTCCTCACTACAACCCCTGATGCTCAAAAGATGAGTCAGTTAAAAACAAGTATGTGCGTATGGTCATGTGTGCGTCACGCTACGCTTAGCATGTGACTTAGCAAGCTTAGTTACACAAAATCTGCTCTGATTGATTAGCTGGCCCAGTGTTGTGATTGGTCAGCCACTTAGAGCATGTTCCAGAAATGACATGCCCCTTCCATAACAACAAGTTTCATCTGCTCGAGAGTAAATATTAACAATGGCCTCAATTTTACCATACCAATTAGAGCCGGATTCAGATCCAAAAAATGTTTATGAACAAGAGGATCATACAGAACCTTTGCTAGCATGGATTTTACAGGACATGATACTTTTAAAGAGTCGATGGTCTCTAGCACAACTCAACCAGGCTTCTCCCCCTTTTTTGTGTATTTCGTAGGCGGGATTATTTAAATGAGTGACATTTTGACATTGTTCACAATATCCAGAAATATAGCACCGTCGTGTAGTCCAAATGAGCCGTTTGTTGTAGTTCTTGAAAAATGTTTTCTGTTAAAGAGAATATCTCCCATTTTAGTGAACTTTGAGCTATGTAACCTTGCAGAACTTTTTTTATTCTCAAACAGCAGCATTACACTTTAACTAAAGTTGAAAAAGTATAAAAGCATAATAACAAAAATAAAGTATTACGCTAATAATTTGTGTAGATTTGCCACAAGCTAATATTTTCTCATGTAGATGAATTTGTAGAATATTGTCTGACACATTTCTTATATATTTTTACCACATCTTGGTCACAAAAAAAAAAAAAAAAATGGTGACGAGCCAATAAGTAATATCCTAGTAACCACCCAGAAAACAACATGTTGGTAACCACCTACAAAGTCAGTGAGTTTTACACCAGAAAACACCACCAAACATGCACGTTATTCGTAATTTTCCTAACAAAATACTGGTGCGAGGTAAATTAAACGTTCTAGGATACGACTGCAGAGACCCTGCTGAAATTTATGTATTTTCCTCTGTTACAATAACCCCACAGGGAGAAAGAAAATGTCCACTCTGACGCTCTGCCACAGCTGTTGCCTTTTAAAATGCTCATTGAGTAAGAGGATATACAACAACTGAAACACATCCAATGATAACATGCTGGAAAAGTGTGCTGTGGTCACATCCACTGTCAGAGGGAGATTTATCTGAAGGCCAATAACAACATGGCTGTGTTACGTTAAGTAATGCCCTGTTAAACAGTTATTGAAGATATACTGTCTACCCATTTCTTTTAGAGCTCAATTCAAGTATTAGGCAACACAGAAAATACTGTGTGATTGTGGAACATCGCTGGTAGTTCTTATGAAGGATGCTGGTGCGAGACATTCGTCTAGTGGCTCAAATCTGTGGCACAACACCACTTGTTGATAAACTAGACAGACATTCTCTAAAGTAAAATTAAGTACATTTTAAACTTGGTGCTAAAGTGTTTTGAGTGGTTGCAATGTCGCCCATGCTAAGATGTTCAGGGAAATTTTTTGTGTGTTGCTACTGTACGTGATTGCCAGGTATTGCTAATGTGTTCTCATTGATCGTAATCACGCTTTTAAATATGCGTTTGCTAGGTCTTTTGGGGTTGTTTCCAGGAAATTGCTGTTCCTTAGGTGTTCTGAATGGTTATTATCATATTGCTATGCAGTTGCCGGGGTGTTGTTCTTTCTAATGTGTTCTGAGTGTTTTTTAACATGTTGCTGTGCAGTTGCTAGGTTATTTTGGGTGACTGTCAGGGCATTTCTAAGGTGTTCTGAGTGTTTTTGAAATGTTGCCAGGGTGTCGTTAAGGTGTTCCTGGTTTGTTGTTTAGTGGGTTGCTACTGTATGTGGTTACCAGGGAGTTAACATCCCTAAGGTGTTCTGATTGGTTGTGAACATGCTTCTATGTGTGTGGATGATAGGATTTTTTGGGTGGTTACCAGTATGTTGTTGTTGGTGGTCTGAGTGGTTTTTATCATGCTGCTGATATGTGGTTGCTAGGGCATTCTAAGTAGTTGCCAGAGTGTTGCTATTTCCAAAATGTTCTGAGTTAATTTTAACATTCTGTTGTGTAGCTGCTAGGGTTTTTTGAGTGATTGTTAGGGTGTTTCTAAGGTGTTTTGAGGGCCAGGGCATTGCTATTTTTAAGTGTTCTGAATATTTTTATTTATTTTTGAATGTGCCGCTGTTCAGCTGCTAGGGTATTTTGAGTGATTATCACATTGTTTCTACAGTGTTCTTAGTGTTTTAGCATCTAAGGTGTTCTGGGTGGATTTGGTGTGTTGCCATGTGGTTGCCAGGGAGTTATCATTGCTGAGCAAGGTGCTCTGATCGGTTATAATAATGCATCTACAAATGTGGTTGCTAGGTTTTTTTAGGCGGTTTCTAAGACCTTGTTGTTGTTGTGCATGTTGTTGTCCAGATGCTAAGGTATTTTGAATGATTGTCAGGGTGTTTCTAAGGTGACACTTTCTTTCCCTTATCTATCCCTGTCTATTTATGCAATCTTAAATACAAATGGGTTTTACAGCCTAATGTCAAGCGTTTTTGTGTTTCAAAGCCATGTTTAAACCCAGGGGGAGACTTTGAAGCCATGTTGGACCTATAATGAAGCTATAATGCCACATCAAACAATTTAATAATCTCCAAAACATCATATAGGAACCCTATATAAAATAGAAATTAAGAGTCTTTATTGGCAACACATGGTATTTACTCTGGGATTACAGTGATTTAATGTTTGCATGTGCTCTATGCAATCTACTGTACAAAAAAAGCATTTTGTTCTCTTTCCTTAGTAATTGATGTTTTGTACTTTGTAATGTTTTGTACTATAAGTCCATATTAAGCAAAGAGAGCAAAGGGTTGATTGGCTTTTCTGTAAATGGGGAGCCATGGGTCACATACACCAGCTTGAAATTGTTTTCCAGAAACACTTAACATGCCCAGTGGTGAAAAGCTACTCCGTTACTGTACTTAAGTACATTTTTCAAGTATCTGAACTTTACTGGAGTAGTTTTATTTTGAGTAACTTTTACTTTTACTTCACTACATTCCAAAGCATAAGATCGTACTTTTAACTTCACTACATTTCATAAAACATATCGTTACTCCCTATAATATATCACGTGCTCCGACACGCAGAAGCGGTGTCTGATTCATCATGAATGAACTGAGTCTTTTCAAAATAAACTTTACTCAGATCGCGAATCGCACTAAACGATTCGTTTACGAATTAGAATGATCCGATTGCAGCTGTTCTGGAGTCGACCCCTCACTGATTCATATGAACCGTTTAGTGTGAGTCTCCTGAAGTAAGAACCGGGAGATCTTGTGAGCGTGCGTGCGTCTGATGTTGCTAAAAGTAAGTTATTAATGTCGAAATTTAGGATTAATTATTGTAACTGAAAATCATATTTAGGCCAAAATTGTCAGTTGTTTGGGAACTAAATCCGCTGTAAATAGAGAACTATTTAAGCTCACTGAAATGCTCCAGTGCAAAGCAGACACATCTATCAGCGTCTCCGTGTTTTAGGTTAAAAAATTAAATAAAGTAACCTTAAACTAACACAGATTAAATAAAATAACTCATGCTTGTCCAAATTCCCCGCAACCGTAATATTAACAGTTTGGAAATGGAGTTATTTCTTACATTCTTTGGTCGAAGTTTTCAGATCGGCAATTCGGAGCCTGTTCGCGACTCGGTTGATTCAGATCGGCACTTCGGAGCCTGTTCACGACTCCGTTGATTCAGATCGGCACTTCGGAGCCTGTTCGCGACTCGGTTGATTCAGATCGACACTTCGGAGCCTGTTCGCGACTCGGTTGATTCAGATCGGGACTTCGGAGCCTGTTCGCGACTCGGTTGATTCAGATCGGCACTTCGGAGCCTGTTCGCGACTCGGTTGATTCAGATCGGCAATTCGGAGCCTGTTCGCGACTCCGTTGATTCAGATCGGCACTTCGGAGCCTGTTCGCGACTCGGTTGATTCAGATCGACACTTCGGAGCCTGTTCGCGACTCGGTTGATTCAGATCGGGACTTCGGAGCCTGTTCGCGTCTCGATTGATTCAGATCGGCACTTCGGAGCCTGTTCGCGACTCGGTTGATTCAGATCGGGACTTCGGAGCCTGTTCGCGACTCGGTTGATTCAGATCGGCACTTCGGAGCCTGTTCGCGACTCGGTTGATTCAGATCGGCAATTCGGAGCCTGTTCGCGACTCCGTTGATTCAGATCGGCACCTCGGAGCCTGTTCGCGACTCGGTTGATTCAGATCGACACTTCGGAGCCTGTTCGCGACTCGGTTGATTCAGATCGGGACCTCGGAGCCTGTTCGCGACTCGGTTGATTCAGATCGGCACTTCGGAGCCTGTTCGCGACTCGGTTGATTCAGATCGGGACTTCGGAGCCTGTTCGCGACTCGGTTGATTCTGATCGGGATATCGGAGCATGTTTGATATTTTTTTTTATTCAGATCTGGACATCTAAGCAAGTTTGTCAAACGGTTAATTGGTGATAAATGAATATTTGGACTTGAGGCTTTTTTTACCTGTCGATTCAGCATGTACATGGACCCACACACAAAGGTGGACACATTCTAGACTTAACGTTATCATCAGTAAAGCTCTAACTTTTTCATCCATTGTTATTAAGGACGTTATTCATAACCGCACTGAAAATAAGCAAATATTGTTAGCTGATGCTAACTGTCTAGCTAACAAGCTTGCTGGTGCTAACTTGAGGTAATTTTTATAAATAATGTCCAAATATTTTTATTCAACCACCTATATGTAGGTGGCGTAGTCCATATCAACGTAGTCCATATCAACAACAAAAATATATCTTCACTCCATATAGTGGTTATTTTGGAAAACATCCCAGGTATTTTGATCAGTAGGATTATAAAAAAAAAGTGCTAATATAAAATTAAATTAGCCTATATAAAATTGCAAACATCTATCTTTCAGTACTTTTTTACTTAAGTACATAAAAAATTTAGTACTTTTTTACTTTCAATTGAGTAAAATTGAAAAAGGAGTACTTTTACTTTTACTGGAGTAATATTTTATTATACGTATCTGTACTTTTACTCAAGTACTTGATTTGTGTACTTCGTCCACCACTGAACATGCCCCACAGTCTTCAAATGGTTAGACCACTGATGGGCCAAATGCACCGCTCACCAAAGGTGTGCCTGCGTGCTCAGTAGGCCACTGTACCAATGATGATGTGTGCCCAGCATGGCTTCCCATAGAGAGGGTGAATGCGGCCCCAGAGGCCCAGCTGACATTTCTAGCCCAGATCTGCTCATGTGTTGTGTATTATTCAATTATAACCATTTCATCTGTAGGGGGTTGAGTTATATAACAATACACAGAGAATCTATTCATGAGAACTCGCTCTGTAAAGCTCCTGTTTCCAATTTAACACAACAAGGGGGTTAACAACTTGTACTAGCCTAAATGTATTGTTTTTTTTTTTCCGGAGGTTTCTTGGAGTGCTTTAAGAATGGTTTAGTACTGTATGTGTCTATATTAAAAAACAAAGGACAATAATGTGGCAAAACTAGTATGCACTTGCTGTGTAAACAGCTACACTTGTAATAAAGGTTCTTTACTGACATCTATGGTTCCATGAAGAATATCCATGGAACCTTTGCATTGCACAAATGTTTCTTTATAGTGGAAAAAATTCCATTGACATTTTTTTTCCACACTAAGAAAAAAATTAACTTTTAAGAACTTTTCACAAGGTTCTTTGTGGAACCCAGAATGGTTCTTCTATGGCATCACTGTGAAAAAGTTTAGTCCTTTTTCTGTTATACTTTCTGAAACATGTATCTAATCATGTAGTCATGTTCCAAAGAACAAATAATATCTTTACTAGTCAAACAATATTTAACACAAAATGTGATGTGTTGTGGCAGTTGATCTTCTTATAAATCACTTGGCCTCTTCCATTGCTCTTTACATGGATATTGGATTTCATCCTGTTTTCAGTCAAAAACCTCTCCAATGGATGGCAGGAACAATGAATGCAGTCATTCTCCTTCATCTGATCTCAGTCCATGATCACTGTAGGTAGATCAGAGGGCCTCAGCAGAGTCAAGGTGGTAATATAAGAAAGCCCTAGTATAATCTAGTAATATATGTAAAAAAAAAATAAAAGCTATTTTATTCTATTTTTTTAAACTAGAATGTTTGTCGCATCATCAGTAAGCTGTGCATTTATAAACTCTACTAGAAAAGTTATGCTCTAATTCTAATGATTCTATCTGAGATGGATGGAATGCTAGATAGATAGATATATAGATAGATAGATATATAGATAGATAGATAGATAGATAGATAGACAACCCCAAGTGATCACTTTCAACATCAACTAACACTTATGAGTGGGCTTAGAAGAAAAAAAGCCACCTGTAGCTCTGAAGTCTGCTTTTAAAGAGGATCGCAGAGTTAGAGTCTCTTCCCCTCTGATGCACGCGCATCTGAACCCTGTCGAGAAGAGCATTTACACTGACTGCTGCAGGAATATGGGTTGAGCACCTCATGGCAGGCCCTTGTAGTCATTTGACTGGATCCATAAATGTTTAGTTCTTGTTAAAAGCAGATAAAATACTTTTCTGCTCTTGTGTGAGGAGGACACCAAAGGTAAAGGTCCAAGATATGAGTCAGAGACATTATTTTTAACAGATGGAGCTGATAGTTTCGACAAAATTAAGTTTCTTTATTGGCTTCCATGAAGAACCTTTAACATTCATGAAAACTTTCCACACTTTTAAAAATAAAGATTCTTTATTGGTATCTATGGTGCCATTAAAAGCCTTTAACATCCACCTTTCTTTTCCACAAAAGATTCTTCATGGTGTAAAAGGTTCTTTAGATTTTTACAATTTTCTTCATATAAGAAAAAAAAGGTTATTCTTAAGAACTGTTCAAAGAAAGTTTTGATGAACCCTTTTGGAACTTTTATTTTTAAAGGTGCCAATGAGATCTTTGACGAATCTTATTATTTAAGGTTTGTTCTTCTAGCACGAATGACAGTTTTTTCCAGGTCTAACAATCAAAATATCACTAGAAATAAATGCTGCAACAATATTATCTCAACGCCTTATCTTGCAAAACCTGAAAATATTGTGATCCAAAGAGATCAGAGGAGCTACAAAGATCTTGAGGGTTAAATTAGTCTTTTTTTGTGGTCTGACTTGAAATTGAAAAGTTTTTTTCAGACAAAATCCTCACACTTTGATGAGTGATTTATATCTTTTGCTCAGATTGATAGCTCTTTATCATGCACAGTTGAGGTTTTACAGATTTGTGATCTAAAACACTGCCAGATAAAACAATCCTCCTAATAACATCTTCAGTATCTCCTGTGTGAAATGACCCCCTAAAAAGTCATATCAGGTTGATATCCGCTCCCATTTTTAATGACTTGACCATTGTAAGCTTAGCGTTTTATGAAGCAAATACACTGTTTGCTGGCTGGGATAAAACTAAACTTGCCAGCAGGGCGGATCTACCAGGGTGGCATAGGCAAATGCCACCCTAAAAGAAAGCCTTGCCACCCCTGCTGCTACGCCAGTTGGCAGCAATGAATTAAAGGTTATGGCCAATTAGAAAATTTACTAGCACAAATTTTTTCGTGAATATTTTTTACATATTTATTAAACCTGTCATTATGTCCTGACAGTAGAATATGAGACAGATAATCTGTGAAAAAAATCAAGCTCTTCTGGCTCCTCCCAGTGGTCCTATTGCCATTTGCAGAAACTCCGTCGCTCCCGGTAAAAAATAACCAATCAGAGCTGCGGTCCGTAACTTTGTTTGTGTTCAAAATGTAGAAAAATGTATATAATAAGCGAGTACACCATGAATCCATTTTCCAAACTGGTGTTTATAAGTGTTATAAGTGTTTATAATCGGACTATTTTAGATTGCTCCGGGGATATCGCGGCGGAGTAACCCAGTACCTTTGTGATTCTTCATAGACATAAACAGAGAGAAGTATTTCCGGCTACCGATGTTCTTCCGCAAGACGCAAGCAGTTCTGTTTATTAACCGCTAGAGCGTCAAAAGTTCCCTACCGCAGCTTTAAAAGATTTGTGATCCCCAAACTGACTCAAATGATTCGTGAACCCGCTACGAACTCCCGAACTGATTCAAATGATTCGTGATCCCGCTCCGAACTCCCGAACTGATTCAAATGATTTGCGATCCCCAAACTGACTCAAATGATTCGCGAACCCGCTATGAACTCCCGAACTGACTCAAATAATTCGCGAACCCGCTACGAACTCCCAAACTGATTCAAATAATTTGTGATCCCGCTCCGAACTCCCAAACTGATTCAAATGATCGCCATCCCCGAACTGACTCAAATGATTCCCGAACCCGCTCCGAACTCTCGAATTGATTCAAATGTTCCGCGAAGCCGCTCCGAACTCCCGAACTGATTCAAATGATTTGCTATCCCCGTGTGCATATATTTATCATCAAACTGTGATAACTCAGACTAAATTCAGTATATATACGTCTGCCATATGTTGCCACCCCTCAAAAATTCCTGCTCCCTTCTCACCACCCCATCAATATTTTTCTAGATCCGCCCCTGCTTGCCAGTTTAAATAATGGAGCCTGAGGGGATCATTTTTGGTATATACTCTTGGCATTTTGCACACTAGACTATTTTTTAACTCTCTTTGTGTTCGATCGATAGATAGACAGACAGACAGACAGATAGAATTTAGCTCTGATATAGTTTTTTGAATAAACAAAATGGTTGAAAACTATTTAATAAAAAAAATAAGTCCATGGATTTTCGTTATTGAACATTTAAATTGCTCATATTCCACAAAAACAAATAATAAAAAAACAGTCTAATTATATTATTATAAAATGTTACCTGATATTATTATTATCAAGGGATGCACAATATGCAGATTTTTTTTGTCATTGCACTTATTTTTAATTACCTCTATATTTGCAAAAATAAATAAAATTCAATCAATAAAAATTCAATAATTTAAAAAATGGATTTAATATAATTTAGAAATGCCACAACAAATATGTTACTTTTTATACTTTGATAAAAAAAAGGCTGTACTTTTAGATTACCTATATATCTTAAAAAAATAAGTAAATAAAAAAACTATATTATCATTATTATTAAAAACCTGAATATAAAATTCTTCACTAATAATAATATTTTGCTAATTGTTGATTTTGTTTTGTCTTATATTGGAAGCAGATCAAGCATATTTGTCCAATGCAATTTTCCTTTTCTTAACTCAAACTTTTACCATGTCATAAAAATATATTCTGCACATAAATTTTTTTGATGCCTGGTTTTCACCTAAAATCGAAACCAAAAAATTCTACTGTATTGGTTTATAATATCATCTTCATATCAGCTTTAAACAATGGCCAATATGTATATATTGTTGATCTTTAATATTATTCTACTACAGACATGTAACAAAATTAACATTTGAGAGAAAAAAGATTTCTGTAATAAATTCATGTTTTAATGCAAACTTCACTACGTCTCCATGTAAAGTCAACAGATTCAATCAAACAATTTAACAAGCATGATATCAAGCACATCCATGTGCATCAAATTTATCCTCAGTGTCCCATATTAAAATTGTCATTGACAAGCATTTTGGATCCAACAACAAACATGTTACATCTGATCAGCTTTGGGTGCATGGGTCAATGACAACTTGGAGCAATACCATGGAGACCAACAGTTAATTGTAATTTACAAAAAATAGGTCTGGAAGGCTGAGAAAATGCTCAAGCTGTATTCGGAGAGCACTCCACATGCATCACCAGAAGCCAGTTCTGCCCGAGAGAGTCTGAATGTCGCCCAATTACACATCTTGTTCCCTGCTGTAGAATCTTGTAGCTGCTCCAAATCTACATTCTTCTGCTGCTACTCCGAAAATAAAATCGTGAAGGCCATGATGATGCAGCAACACGCCACGTAAGGGCTTTTGCGCTCACCTGTAAGGTAAAAAAAATAATTAAAAAAATAGCAGAATAAATCATATAGAAAAAAAGAAGATGCATACGTGACATAGCTTTTATGATATTACTCACCTATTCTTGCACATTTCCAGAAAATTCCAAGGAATCTGTGGGCAAAAAGAAAGGGTTTTGGTTAACGCTTGAACAGATATAAAACAATTAAAACTGTGGACTGAAATAATAAAAAGCAGCTTTGGGAACCTCCACTGAATTAGCTAGCTAGCTATATATATATATATATATCATATATATATATATATATATATATATATATATATATATATATATATATATAGCTACACACAAGGCTCTTTTGCTCAAAGGTTGTACATTTAACAAAAGTATTAAAACATTTCTTGTATGCACATGAACAAACCTTTTGCCCATGTTTAAGATAAAATGCATATTATTATTATTAAAATTTTACATATTTCTTTTTCTTTTTTTCTTTAAATGTTTGGATGTTTTTTTTTTTTAAATCCATAAAGTAACCATAATTCACAACAAAATATCATCGTTACTGCAGTTGGTATTACCACTATAAAACAATGAATGAATTCAAAAGCTCAGGATCGGGATTTTAAGTTTTTGAAAGAAGTCTCTTTTCCTCACCAAAGGTTGCATAATATTGTCGAATATTAATACAATTCAAAAGATACTATTTTAATATCTGTTAAATGTAATTTATTCCTTTGATCAAAGCTGTATTTTCTGCATCATTCTTCCAGTCTTCAGTGTCACATGATCCTTCAGAATATACTGATTTTCTGCTGATGAAACATTTTTATTACTATCAATGTTGAAAACAGTTGTGCTGATGAATATTTTTGTGGAAGCCATGATACTTTTTTTTCATTATATTTACTATAGCTCTTTGCAAAAAATGTCTTTACTGTCACTTCTGACAAATTTAATGAGAATAAAAGTATGGATTACTTTTTTAACGGTAGTGTACATATATTTGTTTCTCTGGAAAAGAAAGACTGTAATTGTGTATGTCTGTTAAATGTTGATTTGGAAGTACTAGAATAGGCTTTGATGCCATGGTTTAAGATAACATTTGACTGAAAGACAAAGTCTTATTTCTGCCGACTGCTCGTCTAGGAAGCGTGAAGCAGATTACAGAGGGCAGA
>NW_020523655.1:0-143685 GCF_003368295.1 Carassius auratus
ACACATATATATATATATATATATATATATATATATATATATACAGTATATGGAAAAAACAAGGGTTCTGAATACTTTCTAAAGATCTTTGATTTTAAATCTGGATACATTTTCTCTTTACTTTCTCTTTTCTAAAGATGCTTATTTTTAAATAAACTTTATTTGCATCTTTTCTGCAGAGACACCACAGCACCTTAGTGTTTGCTCTTTCTTGTAAACATACTCCTTCATTTTTCACCAGCCAATCAACCTTGCCAGAAGGTCTGCGTGCCAGCCTACTTGTCTCATGCTCCAGTTTCTGGACTTCCCAATAGTGTTCTAACCTCAGACTCTGCCACAGGTGAGATCTCAAGGAGCAGTTTGCTCATATGTTCCCAATATAATGGAATTCTTTCTCATTTACTGTCACAGTAACATAACATAATTTGATTTCCATTATTAGTGCAAAGGGCCTTTTGGTGTGTTATATTTGTGCTGGGTGTCATCTTGGTTGTGACTGGTGGGTTTGTCACAATTTGTGCAACCCCAGGGACCAGTCATCGCCTTTATGAGACTGGAGGGGCTCTCTTTATAACCGGGGGTGAGAAAATAGTTGCCAAAACATCCAGTTACCAGTTATTCTATATTGATTTTTCTGAAACATTCACTCCTTTTCTCTTCTTTTCCATGCAGGAATCTTAATCATGTCTGTAGTGATGCTGTTTGCTGTGTGGGTCCAGGTCTCAGACTCTTTAGAGCGGTATGGCCTCCAGCGCAGACGCTTAGTATGCAACAATCTGCAGCTCAGTGTGCACTATGGTCCGTCTTTTATGCTGGCTCCCACTGCTGCCTTCCTCTGCCTGCTTACTGGCCTTTTTCTCCTGCTTATTCCATCAGTCAGCAAAGCATCAGCCAGAGACACAGAGAATCAGCTATTCTCACTGCGAGAGGAATGTGTGTAGAGTTATGTAATATTTTCCTCAAGTATTTTTTCTGAATGTGTAGAGTTTTCTGCCCTCCATATACAACAAAAGGAGAATTCAGAGGACATTTTACAATGAGAATATAATTGAGAGTAATCAAAATTTTATAACATTTTCATTGAAGCAATAATTAAAAGTATCTGGGGGCCACAAGGGGGTGCTACAGGGTTTACAGAAAAGATTTTGTAACTATCCATGATAATTTCATCAGATATTTCAAATAGCTTTTAAAGGTGGGAATTTTTCACTTTTTTTGTTCTACTGACACCCACAGCTCTGAAAAGCTATAGTTACCATTCACTTTCACTGTATCTAAAAGAGCAAAATGTAAACCCCCAAAATTTAGCTAAACTTCTAGTTTTGGGTAGAAGAAAAAAGTGGTAGAAGAAAAAACTGAATTGTTATTTGTATATTTATTTATATTATTACCAGATGCACTATTTCTTTATGACTGTTAAAAGGCCATAATCAGATCCAGGTGAACATTTTTATCAAGCACTAAAATAGCAAAAACTGTAAAAACAGCCTAAACACACACACATACAGTATTTTTTTTTTTTTTAGTTTTGCATGTATTTACATGTATATATTTATATTCATAATAACTAATATTATATATTAATATATTTAATATATAAAAATAGCATATTTTTCTTAAATATATACATGCACGAGTATGTATTTACTATATATACAGTACAGACCAAAAGTTTGGACACACCTTCTCATTCAAAGAGTTTTCTTTATTTTCATGACTATTAAAATTGTAGATTCACACTGAAGGCATCAAGGTGTGCAAACTTTTGGTCTGTACTGTATATACATAATAAATATACACGTTACACACACATACAGTACATTATGTAAATAAAAATGTTTATTTTGGATGCGATTAATCATTTGACAGCACCAATTATAATATAATCAGGAGGATATATCACTATATATATAAGTGATATATCCTCCTGATTACCAGTCCACTACTGAGTTTTGTCCTTAGTAGTGGACAATATCTAATCTGACTAATTATCAAATCTGACTAATTTTCAAAGTTTGTTATAAATCATCATCTGTGGAAATTATATGGGCTTTAAAATCAAAATAGAATATGAACTTTCTGTAATACAATTTCCACTGTAAAGAACACAAGCATGTTCATTAGACATTTTTAGGAGACACACAAATGAATAGGGAAAAAATTATTTACCTATGAAAATAATATTTTATTATTATCTCATGAATTAGTATCATACTCCGCCAATTATTACTCCCACTATTACACTTATTTTTTTCATTATATGTTGTCCCAAAAAAACACATTAATATGCAAATTACATACAGTTTATAGATACATTGTATATAAATGCAAACAATGCAAAAATCGTATAGCAAATCCTTCTGCTACATCTCTTTCATAACATATGACGAGAATCATCTTTATATAAAGTTGGTATAAGAAAAATGTATTTGTGATTAAACAGAATCTCACTGTTGTTGCATTTCCATGTCTTTTTCATGTCTATTAAATATTATATTATATTATATAGTATTATAATATATATATATATATATATATATATATTCCTATTTACGCAAAAGGAATATATACGTTAAATTTGAGGATGCATTTAATTTGGATAATGAATAAATATAGACCCTGTCTTATTTAAGTAACCACTAGAGAGCAGTGTTGCTTCAGATCTTGAAAGCTTTCACAATTATGGAAGAATCGCTCACCCTAGGGAACTCTGGGACTTATCCAAAAGCTGATCCCAGATAGCTGAAACAACAGTGCTGAGATTGAAAAATAAATCACTGTTTTATGAATAAGACACGGGAGCTCAGATAATAATTGTACATTTGAAATAAACATGAATCAAATTGGCCACATTTTGATCAAACCCCAGTGTTCTCCATTTTCCTTTACAGTCATTCTTGCGTGAAAGAATTACAATACATTCGTTGGGTCTATTGTCACACCTTTATAATTGGAAAAGGTAAACAGACCCCTGAGATGTTCCGATAGATGGTGGAGTTTGACTTAGATGATGTGAAGCGCATCATCAACGCAGATCTGTCTTTAATGTTTGACGCAACGCGCCTCACTGTTAATCTGAGTCGCTAGTTTGGCGCGTATAATTACACCTGGACCTGTCACATCCGCTTCCCCGCCGCCGCAACCAATTTAAACATCTCTGTCAGTCCCGACCCAACCACCGCAATGTATTGATGTTTTAAGGTAGGTTTTAATGAATAAGGGGGGAGTCGGATTCGGTCATACCACCTCGGATTAAATTTTTTTCTTCCTTCCACGGCGTCCGTTGGCAGATTCATTACAGATGCTTGCCCACAACCCCCCGCGCGATATTTTCAGGCGGCTCGACTGTCACCCGCGTGGCTCACGCAGTTGTTCGTCCCCTCATCACTATCGTTGTCCCAGAGAGATAGAACTGTCCAAAACAATTAACTCAGGACCTTTAAGGACAAGCGGTGAAGCATTTAATCTCTTCGCACTTTCTCTCGGAGGTACGGTTAAAAGAGGCGACTAGACGGAAATACTTTGACACTAAACTCGCTCGCATAAATAAATAAATGAATAAAATATGTTAAAGTTTACTGCAAAGCAAGCACACAGGCCTCTTATGGGCATCCTCTCATTTTTGTGAAATGTGAATGCGCACATGAATTAATTCTTTTAATGTTAACATGGAAAATTTGTTATCACTTTAGGTGTCCTTGTTACACGTTACATGTACTTACTATTATGATGACAATATGCAGAATTACATGCAGTAATAAGCTATATAAAATAGATTTATATGGCTATATAAAAATTAAATATATTTGCAACAAAGATAGTTAGGCTATATGTGTCACTTTACACTTTTGTGGCACTTAACATAATATTTATGTAGCCTATTAATTCTAGGTAGCTAGTTCTTCAATTTGAAAAAAAAAGAAGATGTAATTTTATGAAGTATTAAGATGCATACATATATATGTATATATTCAAGGTCTAAGGGAATATGCCATCATGTTATTCTTGATGGTTACACGTGACATTTTATTGTGACAATTAACTTATATTAACTTATAAACTGCACTCCATATGATTTTATTCAATGCAGGCCAAAGTCCAAAGGCCGCTTGTATACCTGGCTCTCATTTTTTGGATCATACTATTCATCTAGAGGACACACCCCAGGGGGCACAATTACCTCCTACACATGCTAGCCAAGAAGAGAAAATGACTGTTTCTGGATTCAAGACCTCTCAACCAGGGGACCTGGTGTTGGACCACTGTCCCCTCCACAATTATGCTCCCTTCTTCCTTTGAGCGCTGCCTGTTTATGAGTGGGCCCTCCGGAGGTCATTTTCTGAGATGATGCTTTGTCTGGGCTCTTGCTCAAAGGGCCTGGGGCCTGGCATGTTGTCTCTGGAGAGGGCATTGGATGACTGCTTTTATATTATCAGGGAGGAAAACAGACAGTTGAATCAAATTCTGGGGCCACAATCGACTGTGCTGTGAACGTCTTCTGCATTGTGTGAATCCCACTTATATCTCATTTGTGGAGAACTCTTCAGCAAAAGGCTGTTTTTTAATTTTCCAAAGATGCCAGCCAGCTCTCTCATTCCTTTGGCTATTCTCTGTTTCTCTCTCTCTTTTGTGCACTCGCTCTGGCCAACTCTTTTAGGGTCCATAAATGAGTTTCTGTGATTGCTGTGCGCCCCTGTGCCCTGTACTTCCCCTCTCTGCTCTGCAGCAGGTTAATGAGGATCGGAGAGATCAGCATGCCGCTGTTAGACATGTCACACACGCTGAGGTGTTGAACAAACCCCTGTCCATCTTTGGCACTGAGCCTGGCAGATCCTCCTCTCTTTTACCCCGCCAGTGCTGCTAGCTACTCTTTTTAGGAGAGATAATATTTACATACTGTATGTATTGCATCATATTGTACTTTCTTTGTTTCATTTTCCTTATCTGTTGATTTATTTGTTTGTCTTCTAATCATTTTAATTTGAAAAGTCATGTTGAAGGAAGAAAATCTCTCCTCTTATTTCTATAATTTCCCTTGGTTATTAACATTAGGCCCCAAATGTTACTAAAATGTATTTCCAAACATTACTAAATTTAGGAGCTTAGAAATAAATATGGATGCGGCAGCTGTAGTGATGCTGTTGGTTTATTGTCAGTTTTTAAGAGTTACTGACATGAGAGCCTTTTTTTGTGTTAATCTATTTGAAAATAAATAAATTATGCAATTCATACATACAATGACTTTGATACACATTTTATGTTTTTAATTTATAGACATTAATGAAGAGAAAGCCTAATTTAAACAATGCAACACTTGTAAACAAACTTTTTTACTATGATTATTTCTTTCAAATGTTATTTTATTTTATTTTTAAATTGTTTTGGTATTTTCGCCTTTTATTTTGAGGGTTGAAACTTGATCGGCACGGACTACTATGATTATTTCTTAGGGGGAAAAAATACTTTAACAAAACTTATTTTTTGCTTATTAATGTTTTAAAAACTATAAAACAGGAAATGATATCATTATAAGGACACTGGATGACCCATCATTATAAGGACTCTGCTCGACCCCGATGAATGTTTGTCAAAGTCAGTAAGTCTCTTAAAATATCAAATAATATGACCATTTTGAAGCAAGGTATGACTGTTTATGTATTAATAATTCAAGATATTTGTAAAATATACTTAAATCAAAATAATTAAGGTGTGTACACTCGCAAGGAGTAAGCAAACATGTAATTACTTTTTACTTAATGGTTGCACCACGAGACATTTCAGAGTAATTGAATGTAAACTTTTCAAAGTTTTTCAAAATCAAATGAAACCAACCTGAATTCAAATAGTACATTTTAAAGAAGTTTTTCCTTTCATTATCACAGACACCCCTATTTGTCACCATACACATTAGGGAAAACTTCTTCTCACTAATGATCAGAATGAGTTTGCACCCATTCTCTCTTTTCTTCTGTCCTCCCCCTTTCACATCCCAGCCTTTCCACACTCTTCCTGAGAAAAATGATCGACACAGTGTACTGGAAGTGTGAGCGTAAGAAAGATTAAATCCAAGTTTCTTTCATCCATGAGTGCTTTCATGTCTTTTTTCAAGCAGAGAATTATCAGCGCTGGTACTCGTTCAGCAGGGACTGATGGGAGGAGGTGTGAAGAATGATGTAGTAAGGTGCCTGATGAAGAGGGATTTTACTGAGTATCCGCCTCTTTTGTCTGGAATTGTTTTGGTCGCGAGATTAATAAAGAAAGTGAGGCGACAGTCTAATCAAATATGTCATTGTTCATTGAATCTGAGACTGACATGAAGAATCCTGAACTCGCAGTAGAAAAGACCAGTTCAGCTTCAAGATTTAAGGATCTTAGAAGGAGGGATTTACGTCTGACCTCAATACACACAAGGTTTTAATGAAACAACCGAATACAGAGGCAGCATGCAAATGTTATTAAACCACCTCTGAAGGAAAAAAAAAAATAGAATAACATCCCTTTCTATAGAAAGGAATTTTTCTGATATTCCTGGCCCGTCTTCTAATCTCCTGTGTTTTTTGAAGACATTTTTTTCATTAAATTTGTGTCAGGACTAATTTTGAGGCAAATGAATACAGATGTCAGGGTGCCATCGGATCCCATGGCAGGGCTCTTAATGAGATAACAGGCTTTAGTCAAAGAATTAACACTATTGAAAAAATGAGATTAGCTGAATGGATGCAGATCCGGCTGGAACGGTGGGCTTGGTTTGTGCCGTATCAGACTGAGAGACCTTCGCTGCCAAATCACAAATCTATTTCCAACGTTGGTATTAATTATCAAACTAAAGCTGCTGTTGCGTGTTGATTCATCAGGGTACGCTCCTGTATTATCTCCCATTAAGCGGAAAAAAGGAGAGATTATGTAGGCCTTCAGGGGCGTTTTATAAATTCTATGAGACTGTTAAACCATGTCATGGACTTTGGAGGATAACACCAGCATGGTCCTATGTGCAAGCTTCCTTTGCATGTGCTTAAATGCACCTTTAAGCCTAAAATTTGATTATTTATTTTAGTTTTCAATTAACTTTGAACATCTTGGCCCAGTGTGGAGGAGTCGACTTGCAGAGGAGATGTGCTTTGTGTGCATATAGATAGCATAAACAAGAGTGCTCGATGGCGTCTGGCCTCTCGTGCGAGCTGTTTGCTATATTATACTCTGCATTCTAGGACTGAACAGCCATACAATAACTTTCTATTCATGCTTGCCTGGCATCCGACATAATGATTAACGTAAATGCACATCTTCTATTGTGGACGCGACGGGTGCTGGCAATGCAGTTTGCATGTAAGACGGTATGCCAGCTTACCCAGATGCAACACCCATGTGATTGGGGGAAGGAGTTGAGTTGATTCAGTGCCGCATTGATTGGCAGCCTTGTCTGTGGCGGTGCCTTGCTGATTATCCCAAGCACACAGGGAGCCTATCACAATCACACAGGTAATAATCTCCCAGTTGCACGCTGCTATTTCACACATGGATGCGGCCTGTGATGAGAAAAGTATGTTACAGTATCGATAAATAATTATGAGCGATGAGACTCTCTTCCTGTATTGGAAGTTGGCTGAAATGACTTCATAAAGCCGGGGGATTGTGGGAGAGGTGATGTTGTGACAGCATCTTTCTGCCGGCTCACAATCGCACCATGATTATGCAGTGTGAGCACATCTCGCTGTCCAGCGCGCATGTGAGCATCTCGGCTCTCGACTGATGCTCTGGTGTTTTATGCATTTCCCATCTGATGAGTCTTGGTACGCTGATCAGAATGGTATTCTTCACCCTATTGACAATGACAACTCAGACGCCTTCGCTGATGTATTCTGGCAGACTCACTGTTTAAAAATGGGAACAAGGAAGGTGACACCTGAAGGAAAGCAATGGGTACGTGGAAGAAGGAGATTGAAAGAATGACAGGCAGTCACAAAAAACAAAAAGTTGACAGGATAAAAATAGAGAAATGTACAGAAGGAAAGAGAAGGTATGAATGGAAACAGGTGAAGTAATGGGAGAGTAAACAGTCGTAAGAGCAAAAAAAGGGAGATTTAAAAAGAGAGCAGGTAAATGAAAGCAAGAGAGGGAGTGTTGCAAAAAAGGGGGTGAGGGTGCAGCGCTAGATGGGAGGGGGACAAAATGAGACCAAATTTTCTTTGGCAATCTCGTCTCTCCTGCTGCAGGTGTGGGGCTATTTCACTAAAGCAGGCCAGACGCGAATGTCATTAGTTCCTAAGCCCCAGGTGAATTTGCCACTGTTCCACATGATTAACCCAGATAATTGTGTGTTGATAGCGAGCATGGTCGATGGAATACAATTTTCAGGCCAAGATTCCTAAACAAACAGCTCAGCAGAGGGCTGGGAGGTGAGGGTGTGTTGTTCGTGTATGTGAGTCTGTGTGCATGGTTTAGGTGGCGTGGTGAGCAGTGACTGGCTTCGGTGTAACCTGCAACACCTCGCAAAACAGAAATAGTTTGGTGTTGTAAAAAGTTGGGTAGCTGTAGTCTCAAAGGTGAACATACTAGAAAAAACATAGACAGAAATAAATGATGTCTATAGCATATTGTACTACAGTATAGAAGCAAAATGCATTAGTATCATTATAGTGTAACTAAAGAGTTCAGAGCACAATTTGTTGCAGAAGCATCACTTGTAATAGTCCTAAAATAAGGTTATTCTCTTTCTGACTCTGATTGCATTGATTCAGATTTGCAGTCTCTGTTGATTGCTTACTTTTCACAATGTTCTTAAACCCTAACATTCTTATTTTGCTATGTCAGTGTCACTGAATGCATTTCGGACTGTAAAGATAAGAATGAATCTCTTCTCCAATTAACTCCATTTTACACATTTTCTATTATCATTTAACACCCCCCCCCCCCACCAATACTGACACTTATAACCTATAACACCCAGTTTCAGTGTCTGTCGTGAGCATGTGAAAATAAAGCATTTGGTCCAGTTTTAACATGTGATTTGTCACACACACATGCAGACACACACACAAAAACAAAAAGCTGATGCGATGCAAATGTAAATTCAAGTTTACTCTCTGACAGTATATGGCACTTATGGCAAAGCAGAAATTATCTGGGTAGCAGTGACTTTCCATCTCTGGAACCACCAGCAGCTCTGGGTATGTGACCAACAGAGCAAATCTCATTAGCTGCATTTCCATTACAGATTCATGCAAGACTTTTGGGATATTTGATATATATATATATATATATATATATATATATATATATATATATATATATATATATATATATATATATATATATATAAAATGATTATGAAATGACAATGTTTTCATCAACCGACGTTATGCGACTAAAACATTATTTTTCCTCTTATGATACATCAAGACATGTTGGTAGGTTTACATATATCTTAGCCACTGCATTAGCCATTATTTTAGACGAAGGTGAGTATTTTTTTGCAAAGCAGCACAGAGAGCTGCTTCTGGGACACTTTTGAAACATGCTACAGCACGGCTGGTATAAGCACAAGCCAATGGCCATAATCAGCTCCGGTGGTGGAGCTGAAATGCACCTCAGATGTGTGCAGTGTAAAATGTTGGAATTTTGTACTTAAATATGATCAATATTCAAATTATATACAAATTTAAAAGGCATAACTTCAGTTAGGGGGGAAAAAGAATTTGGCTTCTCTTTTGAGGCCACAACAGGGTGCATCAAGCAAAATATTACGAATGAATGTTTATTCAAAGCAATAAAATAACATGACTATCTTTGAAAAAGTGCATCATGTTTAAAATAATGTTTATAAACCCAATATAATTAATTAAGTTAGTAGTCCTATCATACACTTTATCTCAAGTCTTGATGATTTATGACCCTGATTTATGGCCTGATTTATGGCCGTACAGTCCGTGTAGATTGACAGGTAGTCAGAAGTGTGCATGGTCAGTTTGGATTGATTTATGACTATAAGGCCTGTCAGTCAAAGCGGTTGCCATGTCACTGGGTCCTGTGACCCTTGATTGACATGGCATAGGTGTGTAAATCAAAAGATCAAAGAGATCTCAGATTTGACTTTTGTTGTGTTTATTACTGGATATATGATGGTTGTATCTTTTACCAGAGCAGTAGGGGGTTTCTTATGATGGTTGTATCTGTAACCAGAGCTGTGGGGGGTTTCTGTGAAGTCCTGTTGTTCACACCTAAAGACAGTGGGGAGGTGTTTGGGTTCTTCCTGGGAAAAAAAATGGCTGTGCAAAAGTGAGGGTTTTGACACCTTAACAGGATCAATGTTTGTTTGCTCTATATGGTGTTGATACCTAGGCACCGACAGGCCACATGCCCCCCCCCGTCTACAAACACATTTGAAAAGGAGGACGATGTCTGGTGTCTTTCCAGGTGAGAATTTCAAAGAGTGAGAGAGACAATTATCTAAATCATCAACTAACCAAGCCGCTGAAGAGATAAATAATTGAATGTTATCTGGAATTAATAAAATCAAAAAGGCATTCCTTAATGTTAAGAAAATACTATCCATAATATGTGATGTGTAAAAGGAGTTGAAATCTCACGCTAATTTTAAAACCAACTCTAAACACACACACACACACACACACACACATTGGTTTTCCATGTTCTATGGGACATCCTGCAGACGTAATGTTTTTTAGACTGTACAAATTGTATTTTGCATCACCCTACACCAACCTTACACTTAAACCTACCCCTTACAGAAAATTTATTTCATTTTAAGATTTTCAAAAACACTTCATTCTGTATGCTTTATAAACTTGTTTCCTCACGGGGACAAAAACAATCCCCAAGGATTTTGGATATTGCCATCATTGTTCCCCATAACATGGGGTATACCTGAACCACACAAACACACACACACACACACACACACACACACACACACACACACACACACACAAACACACACACACACACACACACACACACACACACACACACACACACAGACACACACAGTAAATCTGAGTAAACTAAATTTTATTTATGAGCAAATTCGTATTTGTTGTTTTTACTTTGTGTTATGTAAGAAATGTTTTAATTTAATAATCTAGCCTGTAGTATGTGTACTGTAAATGAACAAATATACATTTAGCTTAAACTCAGTAAAATAATTACACCTTCCATTTTAAACATGTTTAAAAGATTACACATTGTGTGTCACTAAAGCAAGGCACACTGTCTATTGTCTTAAAAAATGTTTAAATAACCTGATGACCAGCATTGTTTCTTTAGATCATTTACGCACACAAGTGCTTTTTTCGCACGAGTAGAAAACTCTTTGGATGTGTTTGGCAAACATCATTTCTACATCTTAAATGCATGACTGAACTTTTCTCATTCGACAGAAATACTATTTTCTAATTATTTACCCGGCCTATAACACTTGGTGTAAATGTTCTTACCTAGAACAGAAAACATACACTTTGACTATTTGACTATTTTGTAGGCATCATGTAATGTTAAATGGTTTACAAAAAAAATTTAGTACCAGCAGCTGTGATTTTCAAAATGAAAGAAATGTACAAGCTAAGGATGTTTCAACTATTATCATCATTTCCTTTTGACTCTGATAAACTGGTAATGAATTTTCTATGCAAGTGACACGATATACAGTTCTCATACTATTTGTGTAGATAGCTGTGCTAAAACATTTATGACTATTTTTGCATGCCAGCAGATTATGTCAAGGGTGTTTCACATCTAAGAATCACAATGTTTTTTAAATGACATTTTTCTTACACCTCAAGATTTAGCCATATCAAGATTTTGGACGGCCGTTCACAATTTGTTTGTTGGACTGTACGTTTTTAGGTGATCTCTGTGTGGTGTCATCATAATAGGAATAAATGAAAATTAAGAAATTAAGTTACAGTTTTTCTCTTCGAGATATTTCTTTTAGTGCAACTTTGTGTCTGTCCAAAAAGTGTGATCACATGAAGCATCGACACAACAAAAAATTAAGTCTAGCTGTTTTACACTTAAAACTATTACAACCTAAACAAATGAAACGGTTCCACTGAAAGATGCCCACTCGTTTAAGTTTGAGCATGTTAAAGTTTCCACACTCCTGTGTAGAGATAAATTTTATCCATAACCTTTTGTGTATTCACGTGACCAAATCACTAAGAAAGAGAGTATAGCAAGAAAGCAAATGTTTACAATGCATATAAAATTCAGAATACAATTGTTAAAAAAAATTATGTTGATTTGTAAATGGTATTTTTTATTAATCCACTAGATTAAGTCATCTTGTTCAGATAGCAGGTGAAACCATTCACATTTTGTTTGTTTGGTCGTTTTTGTTTGAAGACTCCTGTAAGTTCATGCTAACTCTCGCGTGGGAAAGAGAGCAGGGTGAGCACATCCTATTCATTTAAGAAAAAGTATTAAACATTTGACCAAACTTTTTTATTATTTTGACAAAACACAACAACATTAAAGAATGTTATCCGTTCCTATGGCCATCTTCTTTGACTCAAATAAAGCAACATCTCTGGTGTACGCAAGCATCTACAATGTGTGTATGTGCTAAACATCTGTTTCTCCACTTCTGCCAGATTTGTTAGATGGGCTTTTGTTGTAATACAGACACATTTGAGAACTACGATGTTCTCACTTTTGTAATGGTTATAGAATAATTCAAAAATAACTCTTGCATACGTAGCAAAACTGACTAAAAAAATCACTGAATTATGAAATGCAAAAGTGTGTACGGCATTTGACAAAAAAGGATTTTAGCTGTAATGAGCACATAAGACAAAAATGGTCAAAGTGTGACTTGTAAATATATTCTATTTTATTTTATTTATTTATTTATTTTTACCAGAGATAGTCGACTGATCTGTTTACATGTTGTTTTGCCGTTTTCTGATGAAGAGTTTTCTCTGACTGTGGTCAAACATACAGTGCCTGTTCATATGAATTTTTACAGCATAAAACTATCGCCCCTACATCTAGAGCTCTTGTTCATATAGCTGATGATGATGTTCACATTTTTATTTGTCGTACTCGTTAGTTTCAACATTTCTACTGGACATTAAAGAGTAGGCCTATGTGTAATCCCTTAACGTCAGAAGCATTAACATCTACTGTGTACTAAGAATTTTCTGCTTTCTCCACTTTTGGTCGATTTGCTAGAGGGACTATGTGACCTTGTTGTAATGTGATTACGTTTAAGATCCATATGATTGCACTAAACCCCCTTGAATAGGTTATAGACATACTCTTTTATACAGAAAATGTTTCCACAACAGAAATATGTATCAGAATAGCAAATACCTAATTTGAAAATATGAAATCCTCTATTCTAAACTATTGTGAAAACTTTTAATGTTGATCCGGCCCACCAGCCGTGTATCTTTTTCATTGTTTTTTAGATAAAGACTATTCTCAGAGTTTGGTAAACAGGCAAAAACATGAACAAAATGTAGAACAAGATGATTAAATGATTGTCAAGAGACTGTTTAAACTGAGATTGTGATGCACTTTAGAGCTTTTTCTGGTCAATCAACTTGAAAATGAGTCCTGCCATTTTCTGTTCTGACTGTTACACTTAATACAAACCCTTCTATTACACTTAAAGTTAGACATTAAAAGTCATGGATGCCACAGGAACTATTTCCTTTCTCTGTTTCTCTAAACATCACACTAAATAAACCAGAGATCACATGTAGAAAGAATTCATTGAAAGGGGTATGTTTTAGTCCATTTTAGATGGTCTGCACCAACACATGTTTTAGATGTTTTAGGTATTCATCAGACTAACAGGTTTGATTCGGGAAACACACACAACTGGAACTGAGTGTTGTCATGTCTTTATAATTGATCTAGTTTTACTTTTAAAACAACACAGTGTGAAATTATGGTCTTCGACAGCATGGGCCCCTGAAATGTTGTAGTATATCTTTGTTTTCACAAAATATCTAAACATTTATCTATCTTAAAATATTAGTTATTACGTGTTTACAAAGTTGTCATGTCTGACGTTTACATTTTTAAGAACATCTGATATAGTTTATCATCTTTTAAAATTTATAACGTATATTTCACCAAACCTTGACGCCTGAAAAACGGGTTTAGCATCAGTCCACATTTCAGTTGTTAGCCAGAAAATGCAAGTGAGCCGAGATTTCATTACCTGAGATTATCTATGATGTGAAACTAGCTCACAGTTACATTAGAGTTTTGGGGTTCTAGTTTATGTTGAATAGTGTTTGTTACTGTTCCACATGTTTAACACCACATTACTCCATTGTGAAGATATGTACTGTATAAAAGTTTTTCACTGTAGTAGTCCAACTCTGAAACCAGACCAAACAAAAATGAGCTTGAGTCTTAGTTGAAGCAGAATTAAAATGTTTTCTTTTTATCTTTCCATGATTTGTGCGTGTTGTTCTGAACCACAGTTTCATTTTAAACATCACAATCGTATTGTATTGTCCTGTATGATTGTAAAGAGTTTTGTGTGTGTCAGTCTCTGGATATTTTTATTTTTTTTTGCAAACAGAACTGCTGTAATGTTAGCGAGCTCTTTGTGTTCTCTGCTTTACTGTGTTTATATATGTCAGATTTCTTTAAATTTGCTCGATTAAAGTATTTAACACAGTTTTGGGTATGTGGTGTGTGTGAATATAGAGGATCTTTACAAATATTTTTTCTTGAAATATCCATCTAACACTCTGAACCAAGACTGGCTTATTTTAAATATAACATTAACACATTCATAATAATTATAGTTCTCGGCCGATTTGTACATTATTAAATTATATTAGTGGTCATCACAAACTTAAGGTGTAAACAAAACCACCATGCAACAGTGTACTTTAGATTTACTAGAAAGATAATTTTGATACTTTGTTTGCACAGGAAAACATACATTGTTTAAGATGAAAATAATCTCACTGAATGTGCTAAAGCATCCAATGTTTTATGACTACTGAAGGTGTCACATCCTTGTTTGTTTCACACCTGTGGGGTCCTACCTACATTCCAAGTGTGATATTTAAAAAAGCTTTAGGGGCATATAGTTAACCACAGAAGACTTTCTGCATGCTCCTGTTACAATGACTGCCGCCGCTCCAAACAGTCCTGAAACATCTAGAAGAATGATGTGTGTAACACTGCCAAGAAGTTCTGCTGAAATGAGAGAGGAGCTGACTTTTGTACCAAGGAAAAAATCAAGGGAAGAGCATAAGAAAAGTTCTCAGTGAAGATGAAGATATTGTGAAACAAGATTTCACCGTGTCTTATGATCGTGTGGGGAGATTTGTGTTTGACAAAGAGTTGCAGATTGGATTGTGAAGCTCTACGTTTTGGAATCTCATGCAGATAAATAAACGTCTGGAGGACTTTGAAACAAACTTTGATTTTGATGAGTCTGATCGTGACTGGCCTCTTCCTGAGGTCAACCCTTACGAATGCTGCAAAAAGAGACTATATTTTGAGCAATGTGACATACCCATGTTGAGAACAATTTTTCAATGATAAACAAGCTGTTTCAGTCAATTTAAATTTATTTTAAAACACGAATGATCAGTCAGATAATAGTGTATTCGGTATAACAAACCTGAACAATGATGTTGTAATGTTTCTTTTTCAGTGTTTACTCACCCTTTTATGTGTTCCTTGCTCTATGTTTAATAAATGGCTGATGGATTAAGTTTTCCCAAGCCACAATACATTACTGTTACTTGAAACAAGTGTCTTAACAAAAATCCTAATAAACCTCGCTAGGCTTCGCCGGTCAAAACACATCCCTAATTAGGCCCCTTCACCCTCCTCCACTTTTAGAGTGCAACACCCCCATCTCAACAACCAACCAAGCAACATTTGAAACGTAGAAACAAGACCACCCTTTTTTTTTTTTTTAAATGTACAGAAGATCCACCACTACTTCCTCGTGACTATGGCTAGTCTTCTTCCCCTGTGAGCGGCCGACCTCATAAACTCTGCAGTTATCGCAGGTTTTCCTAGATCTGCGAACAAGGGTTTTACAGCACGGTCAGCGGAGCTACTGCAACATCTTGTCGATCAAAACATTATCTACATGGACTGACAGAATCAGCTTCAACAATCAAATTTGTCTGAAACTGATGCACTCTCTAATTTTTCAAATAATAAGGCTTCGAGAGATCTGAACCATAAACCAGAAATTGAAACTGAAATTGCACAAGGCCTGGATCGTCGTGGATTAATACAGTCAGTCCAGATTCTGGGAAATGGTGACAACATTCTATATTGATTAGGGTACAAAGTTTATCTCTTGAATTAAATTCTGAAAAGGATGTCTGACGCTGGGCAAAAGCAGATGGATTGCAACTGGAGTTCTGGCGCCGCTACGGATGATCAGATGAAGTGCGACTGCACCCCGGGGGAAGCGTGTCATGTAACAGACTACGTAGAAACTATGTTTAAACAGCGTTACCGAGAACAAATGATCAAACTGATGCATGCGGTCATAGAGGATCCAAATCATGATTGTACCGGGGATTCCAAGTGTGTAAAAAATCTTAAGAATGAAATGAATGTTGTAAGAAGCCTGAAAAATAACCCATGGCCTGATTTGACTAGTATGTTTATTACCAGTAAAGAATCAGTCTGTGTAACGACTAGAAAAATTCTGGATGTGATGCCTGAATGTGACGATGAGATGGACATTTACGAGGTTCTCTGTCTGTGTACATGTGTAACAGATTTATGTACATTGTTGGTTTCAAAAAATTATGGTTCCATGACATGTGAAATTGTTCAAACTTACGTCAACTACATACTAGAACAAAACGTGCTGGTCTGTAGAGATTTTCTTTTCTGGCTAGACCACCTGTAATATTATGTACATTGTTGGTTTCAAAAAATTATGGTTCCATGACATGTGAAATTGTTCAAACTTACGTCAACTACATACTAGAACAAAACGTGCTGGTCTGTAGAGATTTTCTTTTCTGGCTAGACCACCTGTAATGTCATTATTACTTTTTGTTAGTAATGCCAATTTGACCATTTTCTTCACTATTTCAAAGTATGAATGTATATTCAAAAATCTATTGTTGAAATAAAAAGTTTAATCACATTCACATTCACCACTTTTGTGGTTTATGAAACAATGGGTCTGAGCTCATGAAAAATGTGTTAATGTTATATTTAAAATAAGCAGTCTTGGTTCAGAGTGTTAGATGGATATTTCAAGAAAAAATATTTGTAAAGATCCTCTATATTCACACACACTCACAATACCCAAAACTGTGTTAAATACTTTAATCGAGCAAATTTAAAGAAATCTGACATATATAAACACAGTAAAGCAGAGAACACAAAGAGCTCGCTAACATTACAGCAGTTCTGTTTGCAAAAAAAAATAAAAATATCCAGAGACTGACACACACAAAACTCTTTACAATCATACAGGACAATACAATACGATTGTGATGTTTAAAATGAAACTGTGGTTCAGAACAACACGCACAAATCATGGAAAGATAAAAAGAAAACATTTTAATTCTGCTTCAACTAAGGCTCAAGCTCATTTTTGTTTGGTCTGGTTTCAGAGTTGGACTACTACAGTGAAAAACTTTTTATACAGTACATATCTTCACAATGGAGTAATGTGGTGTTAAACATGTGGAACAGTAACAAACACTATTCAACATAAACTAGAACCCCAAAACTCTAATGTAACTGTGAGCTAGTTTCACATCATAGATAATCTCAGTAATGAAATCTCGGCTCACTTGCATTTTCTGGCTAACAACTGAAATGTGGACTGATGCTAAACCCATTTTTCAGGCGTCAAGGTTTGGTGAAATATACGTTATAAATTTTAAAAGATGATAAACTATATCAGATGTTCTTAAAAATGTAAACGTCGGACATGACAACTTTGTAAACACGTAATAACTAATATTTTAAGATAGATAAATGTTTAGATATTTTGTGAAAACAAAGATATACTACAACATTTCAGGGGGCCCATGCTGTCGAAGACCATAATTTCACACTGTGTTGTTTTAAAAGTAAAAGTAGATCAATTATAAAGACATGACAACGCGCAGTTCCAGTCCAGTGTTTCCCGAATCAAACCAGTTAGTCTGATGAATACCTAAAACATCTAAAACATGTGTTGGTGCAGACCATCTAAAATGGACTAAAACATGCCCCTTTCAAAGAATTCTTTCTACATGTGATCTCTGGTTTATTTACCAGTGTGATGTTTAGAGAAACAGAGAAAGGAAATAGTTCCTGTGGCATCCATGACTTTTAATGTCTAACTTTAAGTGTAATAGACGGGTTTGTATTAAGTGTAACAGTCAGAACAGAAAATGGCAGGACTCATTTTCAAGTTGAGGTAGTGGCTATTATGTGTCTTTGTTACACTGGTAGACCAGAAAAAGCTCTAAAGTGCATCACAATCTCAGTTTAAACACTCTCTTGACAATCATTTAATCATCTTGTACTACATTTTGTTCATGTTTTTGCCTGTTTACCAAACTCTGAGAATAGTCTTTATCTAAAAAACAATGAAAAAGATACACGGCTGGTGGGCCGGATCAACATTAAAAGTGTTCACAATAGTTTAGAAGAGAGGATTTCATATTTTCAAATTAGGTATTTGTTATTCTGATACATATTTCTGTTGTGGAAACATTTCCTGTATAAAAGAGTATGTCTATAACCTATTCAAGGGGGTTTAGTGCAATCTTATGGATCTTAAACGTAATCACAATACAACAAGGTCACATAGTCCCTCTAGTAAATCCACCAAAAGTGGAGAAAGCAGAAAATTCTTATCACACAGTAGATGTTAATGCTTCTGACATAAAGGGAGTACACATAGGCCTACTCTTTAATGGCCAGTAGAAATGTTGAAACTAACGAGTACGACAAATAAAAATGTGAACATCATCATCAGCTATATGAACAAGAGCTCTAGATGTAGGGGCGATATTTTTATGCTGTAGTTATGCTGTAAAAATTCCTATGAACAGGCACTGTATGTTTGACCACAGTCAGAGAAAACTCTTCATCAGAAAACTGCAAAACAACATGTAAACAGATCAGTCGACTATCTCTGGTAAAAATAAATAAATAAATAAAATAAAATAGAATATATTTATAAGTCACACTTTTACAATTTTTGTCTTATGTGCTCATTACAGCTAAAATCCTGTTTTGTCAAATGCTGTACACACTTTTGCATTTCATAATTCAGTGATTTTTTTAGTCAGTTTTGCTACGTATGCAAGAGTTATTTTTGAATTTTTCTATAACCATTACAAAAGTGAGAACATCGTAGTTCTCAAATGTGTCTGTATTACAACAAAAGCCCATCTAACAAATCTGGCAGAAGTGGGAGAAACAGATGTTTAGCACATACACACATTGTAGATGCTTGCGTACACCAGAGATGTTGCTTTATTTGAGTCAAAGAAGATGGCCATAGGAACGGATAACATTCTTTAATGTTGTTGTGTTTTGTCAAAATAATAACAAAGTTTGGTCAAATGTTTAATACTTTTTCTTAAATGAATAGGATGTGCTCACCCTGCTCTCTTTCCCACGCGAGAGTTAGCATGAACTTACAGGAGTATTCAAACAAAAACGGCCAAACAAACAAAATGTGAATAGTTTCATCTGCTATCTGAACAAGATGACTTAATCTAGTGGATTAATAAAAAAATACCATTTACAAATCAGCATAATTTCTTTTAACAATTGTATTCTGAATTTTATATGCATTGTAAACATTTGCTTTCTTTCTATACTCTCTTTCTTAGTGATTTGGTCACGTGAATACACAAAAGGTTATGGATAAAATTTATCTCTACACAGGAGTGTGGAAACTTTAACATGCTCAAACTTAAACGAGTGGGCATCTTTCAGTGGAACCGTTTCATTTGTTTAGGTTGTAATAGTTTTAAGTGTAAAACAGCTAGACTTAATTTTTTGTTGTGTCGATGCTTCATGTGATCACACTTTTTGGACAGACACAAAGTTGCACTAAAAGAAATATCTCGAAGAGAAAAACTGTAACTTAAGTTCTTAATTTTCATTTATTCCTATTATGATGACACCACACAGAGATCACCTAAAAACGTACAGTCCAACAAACAAATTGTGAACGGCCGTCCAAAATCTTGATATGGCTAAATCTTGAGGTGGAAGAAAAATGTCATTTAAAAAACATTGTGATTCTTAGATGTGAAACACCCTTGACATAATCTGCTGGCATGCAAAAATAGTCATAAATGTTTTAGCACAGCTATCTACACAAATAGTATGAGAACTGTATATTGTGTCACTTGCATAGAAAATTCATTACCAGTTTATCAGAGTCAAAAGGAAATGATGATAATAGTTGAAACATCCTTAGCTTGTACATTTCTTTCATTTTGAAAATCACAGCTGCTGGTGCTAATTTTTTTTTTGTAAACCATTTAACATTACATGATGCCTACAAAATAGTCAAATAGTCAAAGTGTATGTTTTCTGTTCTAGGTAAGAACATTTACACCAAGTGTTATAGGCCGGGTAAATAATTCGAAAATAGTATTTCTGTCGAATGAGAAAAGTTCAGTCATGCATTTAAGATGTAGAAATGATGTTTTTGCCAAACACATCCAAAGAGTTTTCTACTCGTGCGAAAAAAGCACTTGTGTGCGTAAATGATCTAAAGAAACAATGCTGGTCATCAGGTTATTTAAACATTTTTTAAGACAATAGACAGTGTGCCTTGCTTTAGTGACACACAATGTGTAATCTTTTAAACATGTTTAAAATGGTAGGTGTAATTATTTTACTGAGTTTAAGCTAAATGTATATTTGTTCATTTACAGTACACATACTACAGGTTAGATTATTAAATTAAAACATTTCTTACATAACACAAAGTAAAAACAACAAATACGAATTTGCTCATAAATAAAATTTTGTTTACTCAGATTTACTGTGTGTGTCTGTGTGTGTGTGTGTGTGTGTGTGTGTGTGTGTGTGTGTGTGTGTGTGTGTTTGTGTGTTTGTGTTTGTTTGTGGTTCAGGTATACCCCATCTTATGGGGAACAATGATGGCAATATCCAAAATCCTTGGGGATTGTTTTCGTCCCCGTGAGGAAACAAGTTTATAAATCATACAGAATGAAGTGTTTTTGAAAATCTTAAAATGAAAGAAATTTTCTGTAAGGGGTAGGTTTAAGTGTAAGGTTGATGTATGGTGATGCAAAATACAATTTGTACAGTCTAAAAAACATTACGTCTACGGGATGTCCCATAGAACATGGAAAACCAATGTGTGTGTGTGTGTGTGTGTGTGTTTAGAGTTGGTTTTAAAATTAGCGTGAGATTTCAACTCCTTTTACACATCACATATTATGGATAGTATTTTCTTAACATTAAGGAATGCCTGTTTGATTTTATTAATTCCAGATAACATTCAATGATTTATCTCTTCAGCGGCTTGGTTAGTTGATGATTTAGATAATTGTCTCTCTCACTCTTTGAAATTCTCACCTGGAAAGACACCAGACATCGTCCTCCTTTTCAAATGTGTTTGTAGACGGGGAGCATGTGGCCTGTCGGTGCCTAGGTATCAACACCATAAAGATTAAACAAACATTGATCCTGCCAAGACGTCAAAACCCTCACTTTTGCACCACCATTTTTTTTCCCCCAGGAAGAACCCAAACACCTCCCACTGTCTTTAGGTGTGAACAACAGGACTTCACAGAAACCCCCCCCACAGCTCTGGTTACAGATACAACCATCATAAGAAACCCCCCACTGCTCTGGTAACAGATACAACCATCATATATCCAGTAATAAACACAACACAAGTCAAATCTGAGATCTCTTTGATCTTTTGATTTACACACCTCTGCCATGTCAATCAAGGGTCACAGGACCCAGTGGCATGGCAACCGCTTTGACTGACAGGCCTTATAGTCATAAATCAATCCAAACTGACCATGCACACTTCTGACTACCTGTCAATCTACACGGACTGTACGGCCATAAATCAGGCCATAAATCAGGGTCATAAATCATCAAGACTTGAGATAAAGTGTATGATAGGACTACTCACCTATGATGCTGAAAAGTGATGTCCAGGTTGGCTGATCACTTGGTGTTGAGATAACTTGAGGGATAGAAACTCACCATCTGGCTTTGCACTGTTTGGCTGATTTGCGGTGCAGCAGGGACGCGATTCGAGACCACTGGTTTTTGCCATATTTCATTACAGCTGCTTTGAGAATCTCATCCTGTTAATAAATCACATGGATGATTAAAGTTACTTAACACACCAGGGATCTTACTTCAGCTTTTAAAAGCATTCTAATGCACAACTCAGATAAGGATGAAATTATTAAAATTGATTTCCACCTTAATGAGCCTAGTAATGTTTTTTCAAAAGTTAGTGCACTTGTTTATCAATAAGACAAGTGTCAGCGAGAAGCAAGGTAAATGTCACTTGTGAACAGATTATATTAACATGTCATTTTCAGACAATCTGCATGCAAACTAATATTTTAATACATATATAAATACACATACACACATATACACACACACACACATATATATATATATATATATATATATATATATATATATATATATACCAATGCATAATGAAAAAATAGATATATGCTTTAAGAATGAATAAACATGCAATTTAATGTTAATCGTATATTTCATATTTAAAAACAATTATTAAAATATCAAATATCGACATTTCATAAATCTATGACGTATAACGTCAGTATTTATGCACAGTCTAATTAACAATACAGCTTAAAAAAAATCTAAATTGTGTGGTATGCAAGTAAATTGTAATAGCAGGCATGTTTTTAATATTTTACTCACTCAATTAAAAATAATAATCATTGATAAACTGAAGGCTGTCCACGTCACAACATAACGTTATAAACAGGTAAATAAAAACACAGCGGTGCAGACATTAGTACAATTGCAACAAATAATCTTCATATTAAGTTTAAATGCCTTTGATGAATAAAATGCCGAAGATTAATGCTGTTTTGATGCTGAAATATTGTGTGTGTTTTCTAAACAAACCTCAGTGTTGCGCCACACGCCTCCTTTGATCATAATCCGCGGCATGTTGGCGATTTAAAGTCTTCACCCGCGCAGTAAAATCTTCTTCAGGAGTCGAGAAATGAACAATAAATCAGAGAAATAAACCTTGAGTTTAAGCTGAAGCACGTTACACTGCAGGAAAGGAACTGGAAACGGAACGGAGCGACGCAAAGAACTGTGGGAAACAGGCTCTTCCTCTATTGATTCATACGAGATCTGTCATGTCACTTGAACTCAATATCGCCCCTCTCGACCGAGTGGCAAATGACAGGCTGAACAAAATAGTTTATTGTTTTATTTCTATAATATTTAATAACAAATAAAAAAAAGGTCTTCCCTTTTTTTTTAGACATGTTATCATGTTTTATTATCTTACCATACTTTGGTAAACAGTGTTGTTTTAACTGTGTTTTATAAATAAACTGAAACTGTTTTTGAAAAAGTATGCTTTATTAGCGAAACATTTTTGGATAGAACTGCAAAAAAATAACAAAAAGAGATGAATACTGTTCATTTTATTCATGAAAAACTTATTTGTTAAGATATTTTCCATTGGATCGAGGGTAATAAAAATCAATTATTTATTTTTTATGTATTTATTATAGGCTATTTGATCAGTGGTATTCAAAAAGTCCAAATGAGAAAAAAAAAAAAAAAAAGATTGAAAAATTCAAACTGATATTAAAAAGTATTTGGAAACAAAAGCTAACTTGAGAGCATATTTTCCATTGGATGGTGGTAATAAGAATCTAGTATTTATTTTTAATGTATTTATTATAGGCTATTTGATCAATATTATATTCAAAAAGTCCAAATGATAAAAAAAAAAAAAAAAAAGATTTCAAGACTGATATAAAAATATATTTGGAAACAATATTTAACTTGAGAGCAGTACAATATACAGTTGTAATGTATCAATGATGCACAATCTTTTTTTATTTTCGGAAACATTGCATGCTTTTGTATTGATTGCAGAGTATCCTCAGATTTCATTCATGGATTGATGAGTTATTGAAAGTCACCTGTAACTTTGGAACAAGTTCTATAAGGATTTGAGGAGGAGTTCTTTGAGCTGTGGAGCTGCATGTTCTGGAAAACCTGAGGACTTCAGAGACCGGGACATCTGACGCTCCGCTGAATGTGTTTGATGTGTGATCGAAAAGAAGAACCCGATGTTCAGCTTTCAGCTCCAGAACAAGCCAGAAACATCTCTTTCTATGGAATCTCATACTCTGAACTCTGAATAAATTATACGTGTTCCCAAATCAAGCCCAAAGTGTCAGGAACGAAACCACCAAAATCAACAGCATGAAGTGTATATGAAGAGAAGAGTTTAAATTAAAATTATAATGCATTACTTTAATGGGTTAGTTCAACTAAAAATTTAAATTATGCCATGGGTTATAGGCAAAATTTCTTTTTTTTTATATCGTGATTTTATCACAATTCTTTGTCACGTTGGTTTTTCTATTTTGCAAGCTGTTTGAGCATAACAGCCAAACTAATTTACCTATTATAAAGACAAAGCCTTTTAAGGTAAAAAAATATGAAAAAGTATGGTGGATATTTAGACCAAAGTTGGTGAAGATAAAAAAAAAAAAAAAAAAAAAAAAAAAAAGGTATTTTATGATGAATTCAGTTGAGTGATTATTCTCTTAGGTTTGGTGTTTTATTAACATTAAAGGAATAGTTCACCCAAAAATGTAAGTGTTTAATCATGTACTCACTCAAAAGTTGTTTAAACCTGAATGAGTTTCCTTCTTCTGCTGAACATAAACACGATTTTGAAGAAGTTGGACAACCGAACAGTTGCAGATGTCTTCTTTTGTGTTCAGCACAAGAAAGACATTAATATTTGTTTGAGACGAGATGTGAGTGAATAAACAATGACAGAAATTTTATTTTAGGGTGAACTATCCCTTTAATAACAGTCGGCAGCATGTAGCCTACTGTACTTCAAAGAGTGTGAGTATTGGTGACATAATAACGGCAGCACACACTTTAATCATGCATGGTATGGACACTAACACTGTTGCAATAACATTTCTCTAAAGGATGATAGGGATGCTAATTATCATCTTTAAAGGGTGGTTCAAGAACTTGACCGTTCTTATTCTACCAGAATAGGGAAGTCCACAGCACAGCTTTAACAATAACGATACAGAACAATGTTATGTTTTTTTTTTTTTTTTTCAGCTGTTAAACAATAGCCTAAAGCTTTGACAGCCAATCAAAATCTGTTCAACTTCAAAGCACGTGAGATTTTCAAGCTGTATTATAATACAGTTACAATACTGTATTACTAGCTTCGTAAAATTACGGTTGAACCCCTGATGTCACATGAACCATTTTAACGATGCCCATATAAATTTTTTTGTGCCTTGCTCTGGTGGTACCCTTAGGGTCAGAAAGCTCTTGTATTTCATCAAAATATCTTAAGTTGTGTTCTGAAGAGGAACAACGTCCTTAAGTGTTTAGAACGACATGAGTAATTTCATTTTTGGGTGTACTATCCCTTTAAGAGGGAGCGTCCCAATGCTAAACAAGCAGTTACAGTCTAACATCAATAGTTATTTATTTATTTTAGGAACAATTAGTAGCACTACACCATATGCAACTGATAAACCACATTATTTGCAGTTAATGTGTTTGTGCTTTGTACCATGAACAATAGGCCTTGTTTTTCAGATATTTTTTGAACTGTTGAGCTTGACAAGGTCGGCGTTTGCGTAAACGTAATGAAAGAATGATGAAGACTGTAACAGAAGCAACTCATCTCATCTTCCAACAGAATTTCGTCCTTCATTCGCCTTGAGACACGTAAACTAAACAGCACGGATAGCAAAACTGTTTCAGACATCTCTGAACAAATCACAGCATTTTCGGCAAGATGACAGTCCAGTGATGGGCCCTATAGAGGGTAACAGTCCGGTGTCAACATTAAAAAGCAGTGCTCTTGTGCCAGGAGAGGCCATCAGGAGCGATAAATGACACACAAGAGTCCCGAGGCGAAATATGAAGCAACTCCTCAAAGCAGGTCATCTTTTCTGACTGCTAATGTTGAAAATGAAGAGAGCTGCAGGAAGGTTTTCTTTCGGGGAGCCGGAGGGGAGCAGCACGACCATGTGAGGAGCAGAGATAGGAAAGACGGATCGGGAGTCACAGAATCTGAAGAGGCTTCTCTCCAGGTACAAAGGAAGGACTGACTTCAAAACCTTGGGCAAAAAGTGCAAAGACAGCACATTTTCTCTAAGAAACTTGCGAAGAATCTGGAAGTCAACAGAACTGCAAGGTAAAGTTACAGTATAGAGTATACACTGTAAAAAAAATTCAAATTAAAAAAATGCTACATTAAAAACCTGTTGAATAGTTAACGGTGAGTTCCCGTACTATATACTGTGAAAAACTGTATTGGACACTACTGTATTTATACATAACATCTAGTTTTACTGTAACATTTTTGGAAGTAAAAAAAGAATAATTTATAATTTTGGGAAAAAAAAAGAATATATAATTATAGTGAATAACTTTTAACAGAATTCTGGTAACCACAGCTGCCATTTCTTTACTGTAAATTTTACAGAATTAGTTTTACAGTGGATGCATTAAAAGGAAGTTCATTTCACAGCAGTATCGTTAACAAAGATAACTCATATAATAAATGAATAACAACATTATAAATTAATAATAATAAAAAAACCTAACATGACAAAAACCCAACAACAAAAAAGTTAAAATACCCCCCCCCCAAAAAAAAAAAAAAATCTAATATAAAATATAAACAGAGAATGTAATATTACAATATATTAGTACGATTATAATACTGTTTTACACAGGAAAACATTAATTATAATGCAGGATGATAATACTATCAACAAATGTAGACGTCGTTTGTTAAACAGTTCAAAAGATCAAAACTTAAATGTCAATCAGAGGATCCTGGAAATCTAAATTCATGTCTTTTCTCTAAACTTTAACATGACTTCATCATTTTTCTCTCTTCCAAAACCGTTAAATGACATAAATGCTTCATTAGATTCATATTAGATTATAGTTTTTCACCATATATAGCAAGGGAACCTTAACCAATTAACATTTTTCCATTGCAAAAAGGTCCTGTTTTTTTTAATTTATGATAATGTAATGTTTATCAAGATACAGTAAGCGTAACGTTCCTGCAACATTCTTTAAACTCCATTTTTGTAATAATACTCTTCTTTACAGGAACTTTCACTGGACCTAGTCAGAAGAGAATGCCCTTCATCTCTTTACGAGGTTCTGGTCTCTAGAAAAGGTTTATTTTTTATTTATGAGTAAATCAGTATGTGTGTATCTGTTCTTCACCAGCTGAGCTCCAGAAGTAGGTCTCTCACACTTTTAATTCCTCTGTGCTTGCGTTCGATGCTCTGTGTGGGAGGAAGTACTGTAGTGAATTGGGATTAGAGATTACAGCGAGATGATGCGATTTAGAGCTATGAGATATAATCTGCTTATAGTCGTATTGTGCCACTGCGCCGAGCTCATTAAAACCAATAAACTTTAAACCAATAAAGTCGACGAGCTCAAAGTGAAATTCAGCGACCCAGGAGGAGACATTAATCTGCTCAACAAGACGGCATGAGCGTATTCACACACACAGAGAACTAGAAAGTAATTATATTTATTAACATATTATAATCATTACAATTATGAGATTACTTCTTTATTAAGAGCGTTACTGATCAGATACGCATATGCTGTGCTGCAATGAAGAAGCAGATTGACTGCTACATTTCTATTTATTTTTCACTGTCATGCATGATGTGCATGATCTCTTTTTTAACTCATTTGAACAGTTTTTTGACACAACATTTGACGAACCTGATCAAAATACATACAGTGCATCATTTCTCAGATTATGATATTGAGGGTTTGACCATCAAAACTATCGGAGTGATCTAATTTGATTTCAAAATCCTTTTTGGATCAAATCTTGAAAATGTATTGTTCAACAAAAGGAGAAAAAATTATGAGATTATGAAATCGGATTAGATCACGTGTTTCGGATTTTGATCTGGATATTGACAATCCTCAACCTTCAGTATATGTTATATTGTTCAAACTATCTTTAAAGGATTGGGATACCTTTGATCTAATAAATCAGGATTATCCAGATCCCAGCAGAAGGGCGGATTCAGGAGCAAAATGTAATAAAGCTTTGTGAAATCATGTGGAATATATACATTGATATTTTGCACTTGATTTGTTTAACCACTACAGTGATAAAGTGTAAAACATACAAGATTTTGTCCCCCATATAACGTCGAAATAATATATTTCGTTTTTCTCCCTGTACAGTATATCAATGGCTCAATCAGAGGTGAATCAGAGGTGTATTTTTGCATGTATACGTATTTATTTATTTGTAGTGAGATGCATATTGTAATATGCCATTTACAGCACTGGAAATCCAGATTTGCTAATCCTGAAAATTTTATATCTGAAAAAAAAAATAAAAAATGGATTACCAGCTCCTGATTTCAAAACTTGGGATTTGTCAAATTCAGATCCTTCTGATCCAGACAATTTTATTATTTTTCTTAAACTGGGTCCAGGTAATTTTTTATATACAGCTCCAATACTACTGGCATCTATAGGTTGCAACGGTTAAATTAACTCCTCACTACAACATTATTGTTTGCCATGTGGCAAACTAACCAAAAAGTTAATTATTTATTAAAAAAAATAATAATAAAATAAAATCCAAAGCGACTTACAGTGCATTCAGGCTAACATTTACTACCTAACGTGCTCCAAGATGCAAGATGAGTAAATTATTTTTTTTTATCATTCCTACAGTAAAAATTTGTAGTAAATAAAATGTAACCAAACAAAGACAAAAGAAGGGGAACCACACCTAGGTCTGCTCTAATATTTTCACTGTTCCTGTTCACCTTCGTTCAGACTGGCATTGTTGTGCATTCGATCACCTTCATCTTTCTGTTGATTAAAAGCAGAATTGAAAAAGCCCTCAACGCAGAGCACAACAAGAGGACTCTAATATTCATGCAGAGCTGCCAGCATGTGTTTACAGTCTTGGAGCGTGATCAATAACTCTTCTGCTTTTTACGCAGGTGCTCCGCCTGGAGGAGGTCAGCTGGCTGGAGGTGGCTCATTGATCAGACAGGAAACAAACCTGAGAGTCGCTGCCAGCGGCCCATCACTCACACACACTCACACACACACACAGGTGCTCAGTCATTAGCATACGGCAGACTACAACAACCACAAACAGACACACATCTCACACTGAACAAATCTTCTCAACCACACCGCAGCTTAAATGCACGGTCTGTAAAGTCAAGATATATATGCAACGTTAATAAATCAGGCAGCTGTGTTTGCTAAAACATTACAGTAAGAACTTCACTGGGACGTATGGGTGCAACACTTTTTTGCAACCAACTTGAGCTTACATTAAAAATCATATAAAAGTGTGTTGACATAATGGTAACATAGGCCTGCCGCCTACCAATCTGCTTAAGTTTACTGCCAACTACAGAAGAAGTCATATGGTGAATCCAAGTAATTTTTCTTTAAGTCAAGGTAAATCAAAGCATCTGCTAAATGACTACATGTAAATGCTATTATATGGAAGCAGCACACAGCGTCAAAAACACAAACGCAAATAACCACCAGTTAACACACGACACTAAATTAATGCAATACACATTTATTTAACAACATGAGATGTAAATTAAACCATAATGTACCTAAACGAAAAGGGGGGAAAAACTAAGAATTAATAGTTATTTAATAAAAAAAAAAACATCAAAGGTGAAGTGTCACACAAGGGGTTAATTTCACTTTCAATTATAAGCTTCCTTGTTCATTTTTACTTCCAAGAAGTATTCCACTGTAAAATTACATGAAATGTCCTGTTTGGTTACAGTTCTTAACCTCATACTGTACTGTAAGGTGATATCTTTTTTTTTTTTTACTGTAGCATTTTTACAATCTTTTACTGTTAAAATCATGATTATTTTTATAGTCTACAGTGTATTAAAAATGAACTTGGCATTTAATGCATTAATGCACATACTTTGTACTAGTAAGTGTCACATAATTTGTGTTATGATGGAAAAAATTTAAACAAAACAGATTATTGAAGAAAATACTATTTCAGTCTTTAAAACGTTTTTGTTTAATGTTTAATTGAATGTTTAATTCAATGCTACTTATTGCTATATAATTATTTGTTACATTTACTAGCACTAAATACGTACAATAAAACAATAAAACTACTTAAAATTTATATAAAAAAAGATTTATTCCAAGAATTGGGTTTTAATCTGCTTTCAAACCTCATTCAAATTGGATGTGGTTTTAGATTAAAACCCAATTTGGATCAAGCTTGAAAAATATTATTAATTAAATAACATATTATTATTATTAAATAACATTATATTTAAATATATTGTTTGATAAAATATTATTTATTTGGTTTATTTATTTATTTAGCTGAAAATTCAGCTTTGATTTCAGGAATAAATTACATTTTAAAAATATTACTGTAAAAAAACCGGATGTTTCAAATTGTAATAATTTCACAATATTCATGTTTTTACTGTATTTTGATTTAATTAATGCAGCTTTGATGAGCAGAAGATACATTTAAAAATGAAAAACCTTTAAAAATCATGTTTCCAAACTTTTGACAAGTACTTATTTATTTAGATTTTCTTTTTTCTTTTCTTTTTTTTTCTTTTTTACAGTATGTTGCATATGACAAATGAAAAAGCACCCATGATACAAAATACAAGATAGCAAAAACCAGCCAGTTTCAGTCAAGTGTCAGGGAGAGAATGGTAAAAGATCATAGAGAAATAATTGATGACTTGACATTACAAGCAGACATCTAGGGAAAAATACTTTGGCAAAGAAATCCATTGACTGAGGGCAACTTCTGCTTTGGTCTGATGTGAAATGCCTCATCTATTTTGCCAAGTGTTTGACCATAAATATCCTGAGAAAGTCAGCGGTAATTACATTGCATTGTGCTGAGAGATTGTCAAGGTGAAACTTTAGACTTAATATTCAGAGCTCATTCTCAGCTCCATTATTCAGCTCAAGCACCTGTTCTCCCTCATTATCATCCGAGTGGAAATACTTGCTTTGACTCCTTCACTTCAGGAAAAAAAGAAATAGTGAGTGAGAGAGAGAGGCAGAAAAAAGGCAGTGGAGTGTCACAGTCATCTGTCATCATGGGAATCGCCTGCCTGACCCAAACCCACAACTAGACTGATTGATTCAATAAGATCTGAGACACTGTCTCGACTCCTTCATCGGCACAATGTGAGAGTCGTGCACACTAGGAAGTGGACAAAAAACGCATCATTAAAGTGTTTGCAAGGCTGCTCTGATATTTCTCAAAGATTCTGGTTGAGGTTGGTTCTGAACCAAACTATTAAACTGATGCAGTTAATTGAGTCTGAATTGCATAACATACAGACTTCAGGTGAACTCAAAAATTCAGTCTTGAGTGTTAAAGTTTGAAAATCTGTCAGAGACTCACACTGTTAGAATCTTCATTATTAATGTAACCAGCAGCAATGATGACATCTTCATGATATTTGCATATTGAATTACAATTGGTTGTCTTTGCTACACTGATTTGCATACTGCATTGTGATTGGTCTTGCCTTCTTTGTAGAAGCCATGGATAGTGACTTTTCATTGCTTAGTGACTATTATTAAATTAAATTAAATTAAATTAAAATTAAATGATAAAATACAAAAATTTTATATTGTACAAGTAAAAGTTCACAGGAAATGGACAAGGGTCTGAGTGTATATCTTTACATATTATATTTTATTTATATATTTTTATATAGATTGTGTGAGTGTGTGTGTGTGTGTGTGTATGTACTAAACTGTTATATATCACTTAATATATATTTATATTTACAATATTTTTTTTATATTCGTAAATTATTAAGATAATATTTCTAATTGTATATACTCATAACAAAAAAAGAACAGTTATAATGAAAATGTCTATTCACATTTTTTAGCTAATAAAGTTGTATCCAAACATTTGCGATACATCCAAAATATTTTTTTAAAAATACTATAACCGATGTGTAGGTTTATAATAAAAGGCAGTATTATTAATAATAATCATTATTAAAAATATAAAAGAAAATATTTATATATATTAAGTACATAAATGTTCACATACACCAACATATTATAGCCAAAAAGTTAAATTAGAGAGATTATTATTATTTCTTTTTATCCATCACACACTAAATAGCATCACATATCTACAGATATTCCCTGCTCAGTGTGTATATAGCAGTGAACACTACCTAGGGCCCGTGTGAACGTGACTGTGTTGATTCTGAAAACGAGACGCTGCTGAGATTTATGACACTGGCACAGTGGCGCTCATTTCCACAGAACCAAAACCCAAAACTTCAACTAATCTAAAACCTCAGTACGGTTATTTCCTTCAGGAAATGCAAATCTAATTTCAATAAATGGCTCTTTTGTCATTGTGTAATCCTTAAGTCTCTCTAGCTCTTTCTCTCAGCGTGATTCACGCAGCGCTTCAACAGTCAAACTGTGGGCTATTCAATCAGACAGAGCTGGGAAAAAGCAAATGTATGCAGAAATATCCAAACTAATCACAACTAGCCAGCATGTTTTATTCATACACCAGGGAATTCAAAATGAAAACTTTAGGATGCTTGGGAATGATTACAAAGGGACAGCATAACCAGTCCGCTAAATGAAAGCACACTGATGCTAATTATTCAGAATCTGTGTTTACAGCCAGCCTAAGCCCGATTTGTCTGTTGTTAGAGGCAGATGCATTATTAAAGCATAATGCAATGTGCATGAAACACTCTCTTTGGGCTTATTAAAGGAGAGTAATTATTCCGAAAGTTTGGAAAGTTCTCCAGACGTCTGTTTTGCTGTTATAGAGCTGTGGAGTGACATGGTCATCCAGTTACTCCAGACTTCATGAAGATGTGCTACACTTCACAGACAACCGAGCCTCTGGCAAACAGCCATCAGACACACCTGACAGCTGCCAGTCACCCCGAATCACTCACCACCATCACAGGCAGAACCCAGAGGAATTCTGGGTAGCATGTTAAACATGGACTGCGAGAGGCTGTTTATTTTTTTTCTCAAGCTTCAGGCAAAGTTTTGTCCGGCTGAGATGGATACTACTTCAGGGACCGGCTGAAAACCCCTGTCTTTCATACAAAAAAAAAAAAAAAAAAAAACTCTGAGGCTTTTCACAAAAATACATGATAACTGTCAACACTTGTATATTTTGTGGCATGCACTGGTTTCGAGATGTTGTACATGCCTGGACTTCCTGGAGACACAGAACTGACACTTTCTTACACTAAACTAAACAAGCAAACAGTTGCAATTCAGTGGTCTTGTTGGGATAAAATGATAACAACACGTCAGCATTAAGATAGAAAATATCATAGTAACAGCATCTTTACCATGGTGTTCTTCTCACTTTAAATGTTTTTGCATACAGGAAGTAAAACATTTACTTAACATAAACATAAAAATACACAATTAGCTTACCGGAAAAATGTATTTTGTTTGAACAAAGGTTAAGTATTTTTACTGGAAAAAAACTTTAAAAATTATTTAAAATTATTTATTTCTTTATCTGAAGCATTTGCATTGTACAGTAAAATAACTTGGAAAAGGACTTATGTAGCTGTTATCTATACAGTGTAGAATATTGAAAATAAATAAATAAATACATAGTAACATATTTTTTTTTCTATATATTGCATCGTTGCCATCTTTCGTTTTCTTGAAAACGAATTCTCTTTTTTAAACTATTCCATATAATCTCTTTTTGATAAGAAATTTTTGGTTTTTCGTAGCTTGAGAAAGAGAAAATCCAATATCCACTTTTTGCTAAAAAATTTCAATATCACAATAATTCAATAAACAATTGGATCACAGGTAAATATATTTTGTGGTTAGGATGGTTACATATTTTTACTGAAAAACACATTTAATGTATTTTATATGCAACCATCTTTACAACAAAACATATGAATATATTACATTTATATATATATATATATATATATATATATATATATATATATATATATATATATAATCTATATATTAAAATATTAATTTACCATGAGATGGCACAGTGCAATTTTTATACAAGGATAAATGTATTGTTTATTAAATTATTACTCAGATATATGTTTGACTTTTACATTTAATCGCTTTTATCCAAAGTGACTTACAAAGAAGTAATCAGACCAATGAGAGAGCAACAACATTCAAGTGCTGTGAAAATCTCAGTTAGTTTAGCACAGTGCACATAGCAAGTTTATATAAAGTATATATATAAAGTATATATATATATATATATATATATATATATATATATATATATATATATATGTGTGTGTGTGTGTGTGTGTGTGTGTGTGTGTGTGTGTGTGTGTGCATATAAATAAATGAGACCAAATTAATAGAATAGAATAGAATAGAATAGATAAGTGCTAGTATTAATTGATCAGGTGATGGTGGGGAAAAAAATGTGTCTTTAGGAGTATAATTTTTAAAAGTGTTTTTTTTTTTTTTTTTTAATGGCTAAAGGCTCAGCTGCTCAGATTGAGGTCATTCCTGGTCGTTCCTGATTTTGAACCTCTTTGGGATGGCCCCATGAGGCTTAGTTCACTTGCAGATTGCAGAATGCTAGCTTCTGGAGGGCACATAGGTCTGAACTAGCGGTTGTCTTGTAGGCAAGCGTCAATTAACCTGAGCTTTCTTCGACTCGTTGAAGACCACGCTGGCTGCTGCATTCTGGATCAGTTGCAGAGGCTTGTTAGTACATGCAGGAAAAGTGCATTAATTATTGCATTGTTAATTGCATTTAATTATTAAATAATTGCATTACAATAGTCCAGTCTGGAGAGAACTAAGGGTCTAATCTCTCTAATGTGATTATAAATACATTAAATATAAGTCATGCAATATACAGTATATGTAAACTATATAACAATATTAATTTACTTTAAGACAGAGTTCTCAAACTGGAAAAGGCCACTGCATCACAGAATGACCTCAAACTAATTACTCCACGTTAACATGCTCTCAGCGTTTGGTCAGATAAGTTTCGACTAGCTAAGGGTCACTAACAGACTTACACTTTCACCGCCGTGCTCTCAACTTTAGGGCAGAGACGTGATTTGAAACAACCTGACAAAAGCGTGTCCCGCAGCAGCGAGCTGTTTACAAGTTTGGTAATAGGTTGTGCGAGAAGCGTGGCGCGGGCCCCGACTCGGCCGTCAGGTGTCTGTGATGCTGTCAATCATGCAAACGGACAGGAAGACTACACCGCCGCCGGCTGAGCTCAATCAACTGAAACATCACAAGCCCATCTGTGAAGAGCCATTCATTTCCAGCTGCTGTGTGGGATTGTGGGATACATGTGGTCCTTCTCCCTCAAGTTATTACTCTAATAACTCTGGAACATGGCGTGTGTTTTGTACTATCTGGCGATTTTGAGTGGGGAAAGTGAGTTAAGCTTCAATGATAAAGAATATTGCAGAATTGTGAAGTCATAAACGAGTCTTGCGGGTGACATTTAGCGCCGTCTTTTCATATGAGAGCTGCATTTGATGTCTTATTCAGTCTGGATGTAATTGCTTTCTACTCCCGGGAGTTTTGATGCTTCATCGCAACACACAGTTTATAAAAGCTTTAAATACTACAATCAGAAAGAAACCCACTTTGACCCTTTAAAAAATAGAAGACACTTTTCATTTTCCAAACGTATGTTTCTTTGCCATTTTATAATGTTAGAACATCTTAAAAGCAATAAGTGGAGGTTCCTGGAGGACTGACGTCTCTACCATCGCTAGTTTTCACTGTTTGCTCTTCCTCAATGGAGCATCCGGGTCTAAAGAAGAAAAACACAAATGTTTGCATAGATGAAATACAACAAGTTCAAGTAAGATTTTATTTATTCATCATTGAGATTTAGATATAATTACAAGCATGTTCATAAATGTTTAAGAAAAAGTGTCTTCCTGTTCGATCTTGAACTATATTTTGGCACAATCACATTTCTCACCATCACCTTTTTGTATTCACCTATACACTCATTATAATTGTCCTGCTGAGTAACACATATTACAAATATTCCATTTGTTCTCTATAAATGGAATTAATTAATAATTAATAATACTATTATTATTAAAATGTGGTTGGATTTTGCATAATGTTTAAGTTAATTTTAAAGTCCCCCTGAAGTCACTCATTTTATTCCTTAAAAATGCATTTATTATTTTTGATAATCAGACAGATTTCCGCAGGTCTTAAAAAATAATAATTTGTCATTCCACAAATTTAAACTGATAATCAAAACTCTTAAATCTGCAGTCGGTAACTTTTGGCGCTCTAGCGGTTAATAAACAGAACTGCTTGCGTCTTGCGGAAGAACATTGTAGCCGGAACTACTTCTCTCTGTTTATGTCTATGAAGAATCACAAAGGTACTGGGTTACTCCGCCGCGGTATCCCCGAAGCAATCTAAAATAGTCCGAATATAAACACTTATTATAGGTGCACCCTAGTGATTCAGGACAAGCCAAAAACACGGTTTGGAAAATGGATTCATGGTGCACTCGCTTATTATATACATTTTTCTACATTTTGAACACAAACAAAGTTACGGACCTCAGCTCTGATTGGTTGTTTCTTAACAGGAGCGATGGAGTTTCTGCAAATGGCAATAGACCACTGGGAGGAGCCAGAGGAGCTTGATTTATTCACAGATTATCTGTCTCATATTCTACTGTCAGGACATAATGACAGGTTTAACAAATATGTAAAAAATATATTATTATATTAAATATCTTCCTCTGTTTTTCTGACTTGTTAAACAATACAGCTACTGTATATAAACATCTTTAAATTAAAATAATTCACTTGAGATGCAAAATGAACATGAAATCTTGTCTTCTGAGATGCATACAAATGAGAACAAATATCTGTCAACTGGAGAATGAAAACTTGTTTACCTTTGAACATGCATTTTGAATGTGATTTCTCTGAGCCCAATGAAAGAGATGTGTTCAAGTTTTAAACATAAAAATCAGCGTATTAAAATCCCCGGACAGACATGACGAAGCACTGTGCACGTTCTGTCCTGTCTTCATTGGGACTCTGATCTGACACTTGTCATCTCATTTACTGGTTTGCTGGTTTGCTAGCAGCTGTCAGCGACACTACAGCGTAACCAATCCCCTCGTACAGATGTGCATTGTGCCCTGAATGACAGCGGTGGGATACAGAAGGGAGATTTGTCAGTTTTAGGGCAGTGGAGAACAGACCAGCTTAGCAGTTTTTCTCCACATGATCCAGGGTACAAGTGTCCTGAGGGTTCGGATGCCATCTGACTCCTAATTATGACCTGAACCCTGCAAAGAGAACCAATGATGTAAGGAGGGACTTAAAAAACGGCATAGTACATAATATATTAACAAACTGTAAATAATCTCACTGCACTATAAAAATGCATAAAAGGACATGAAACAATGATTTGAGTCAAGAATGAAAAGCAAAAAATAGAAATGCAACATGCAAAAGAAATCCTATTCATGTTATGGCAATATAAAAATTGTTTTATTTTTAAAAGTAAGGTACATATGAATAAAAAGTACATAAAATAAATTATGCTAATTTTAATTAGGATTTTGCTTGCATATAGAGGTACTTCATTATAGCCGTTAGCGTAGTTTGTCATAATTCAGATACAAAACAAACAAACATGAAAAAAAAAACATTAATCTACTACAGCCATAATGATTAATGCATTTAATTATCATGAAAATAATGCCTTAATAATATGAATAAAATGTTTCTGCTTTAGATTCAAAAAAATGGTGATCTCTTTTAATATTATGACAAATATATTATTAATTTATTATGTAAATTGCAAAACACATTTGTATAAAAAATGCATGTATTTATTTGATGCATACTTTAATTAAACCATATTGGTTTCATATGGAAGTGAACTATTATAGCTAATTATTTAGATGTTTTACCGTAATTCAAATACAATTAGAATATGAATAAAAACTCTTTATTCATCAAAGAATCCTGGAAAAAAAAAGTTTTAAAGGTCAACACACGCTAAAGACTGGAGCGATGATGCTGAGAAATCAGCTTTGCATCACAGAAATAAATTAGACTTAAACATTACAATAGAAAACCAACATTTCATATACCTTGATGAGCATAAAAGACAAAAACACATTTAAATTCAGTATTATGGGGTGAAAATGACATATTCTGCATGAGATTGGCCGTTATGTATTTAGTCTATTATTACAGGCCTCCGCCAGAGAAGACAGGAGAAGTGAACTGATAAAGTGTCACATCCACGAGCGTATTAAAGTCCTTTTCATATAAATACCGTCATGCAGTGCTGATTTTGATTGCCATTAGCCGGCTGATAGTTGGTAATTATAGCCGAATAATGATTATGCATTACAAATGTCTGACTGCTGGATGATGATGTTCTCAGTGTGAGAGGAAGTCTGCTGTATTATCAGCGAGAGCTTTTGTCTTTCGCTAGCCATCTGTCTGTTTAGTCCTCATCTGAGGAGTCTGGATGGCAGATCATATTAGGAGCTATCCGTAAATGATTATTATATGATCTTCTGGAGAGTTTTGTTAGTTTCAGTCGAGCCTCAGTTAGAGGAGGATCATCACACTGAGATGTTCAGGCAAGTTTCTACATACAAAACTGACATTTATGACCCTGGAGCAGAAAAGCAGTCTCGGGTATATTTGTATAAAACATTGTATGGGTCAAAATTATAGATTTTTCTTCCATGCCGCAAATCATTAGGATATTAAGGAAAGATCATGTTCCATGAAGGCATGTAACAAATTTCCTAAATATATCAACATTTAATTTTTGATTGGTTATATGCATTGCTAAGAACTTGATTTGGACAACTTTTAAGAATAATTTCTCAGTATCTAGACTTTTTTTCTAATAGTTGTATCTCGGCCAAATATTGTGCTATCATAATAAACCATGCATCCATAGAAAGCTTTCAGATGATGTATGAATCTCAGTTTCTAAACTGTTTTTTTTTTTTTTTTACTTATTCACCAATAGTTCAATACTTTTTCATATACTTTATTCTTTTTTTTTATCTCATTCTGTACTAAGATATTTTGTTTTACTTTGCTTCTGAAAATGTATCTATTTTTATTTAATTGAAATTTATATATATATATATATATATATATATATATATATATATATATATAAAATATTTTTAAAGCTCCTTTTTTATATATTTGTTTTTTTCTTCGATTATTGTGTCTCGCTGTTTTTTATTTTAATTTTATTAAAAACATTTATATTATTTTTATACTTTAAGTTTAATTTTAAAATAGTTTTTGTCTATTTTTATTTTATTTTACTTAAAAACTGTTTCTTCTTTTTCTTTTTGTATTTTACTAGATATTTCTATATATTTTATTCTGATTTTCCCATTTTCTAATATGATATTGATTTGTTTTTTATTATATTATTGTATTTTACAGTGTTCTATTTTTAGTTTATTTAAAACATTTTTATTTTTTTACTTTTTTATCTTTTTAATATGATATTTTTTCATCTATTATTGTATCGTACAACTGTATTGTAATTGTATTTCATATATAAAAAAAATTAATTTAAGGTTTTCTTTTTCTAATTATATTTAAAATCTTTTTTTCTCATTTTTTTCACATTCTTCTTTTATAATTTAAATCTTGAAACAGCCTGTGGTTTTTAAAAGTGCTTTGTAAATACATTGTGAGTTGACTGGATTTGATTGTGTCGAAGCTGTTTTACCTTTATTAGAGAAATCTGAGTTACAGAAGTTAAATCCCATTAATTTTCTGTAGAAGGATATCGGAATACTGTATATAATAATATTTTTGAATTCAAATATATTGCTTTTAGTCTTATAATCAATGACTATGAGGTTATAATTTCATATTTTATTATTTTATTTTATTATATCACCTGCAATGCATCAAAAATTAAAATTGATTGCCTCTTCAAAAAAAAAAAAAAAAAAGTGCATTCATTTTGCAACTCATTTTAAAGAATAAAGAATAAAGAATGCAAATGTGAAAATACTTACAATTAAAAAGTGTTCATTCTCTCTTCAGCTCTTTTGAGCTTAGTAATTTGCACAAACAGTTAAAAAGCCACAAGTAATCATTGAAAAATCCTTCTCTTCCAGCTATGTAAGGATGACTTGTCTGTGGTGTGTTTGCACTTGTCTTGTTTGGTGAATATGTGTGTTTGTGAGTGTAAACAGAGCACCTTATCTTAAGTTGTCAGACTCAAGCCTCAACAACAAATCCACGTCGTGCTGCTCGACAGCTTCAAGGACAGATGCACATGCTAGTGCAGGAGGAAAATCTCCAAACCTGTCAAAAAAACAAACATCCAGGGCAGATTTAGCCCCCAAATCAAACACATTCAATGAAAACATGCATTTTCCTCACAATCAACACATTTCCCCTCCGGTTTCATAAGTGCAATGTGTAAAACAGTACTGAAAGATTTCAGAAAGGGATAGCGCAGCCAAAAACAAGAACATAAAGGAAGATATTATGAAGAATATTGGTAAACAGTTGTCAGTAGCCACAGTATTTTTTCAGTGGGTACAAGCAAGTGTTTGGTTACCAACATTCTTCAAAGTATCGTCTTTTGGGGATGAAGTATCCCTTTAATGCATAATGCAAAATGCAATGCAACACTACAGTGATTAATGATGAGGTTTTGTGCAAAACACACACACACACACCTAAGGTCCAGTCCTGACAAGCCTGCTGTCATTACTGTCCACTCTCTCAGCTGATTTCTCCTGGAAACAGAGCGGCTACAGTATAATGACAGCCTGAGCATACTGAGACCTGCTGCTCCTCTCCGAAACGTCACCCTGTGATTTATAGCACTTCATTTCACATCGGACTGAGTGTTAAGGGAGGGTCATTCCTTAATGAAGCTGGCAGCACTGCATCTTAAGAAAACCCAAGGTGTTCCCAAAGCGGACGATCAAACATCATCCAGACCAACAGTGCTGCTGTAGGAAACTGTGGCTAATGTTCTCGAGAACTAACATTCTTCCAGTATCATCGACAGAAAGGTTATTCAGGGTTGTCTAGACTTTAATACCGTTCTCAAAATCGTATTATTACTGCTTTTTCTTAAATGTTTTGGCTGGACATTCATCTAACGTTATTGAAACATAATTGCTTGTTCATTTTTAGAACATTCAAAAGTAACGTTCCCACAATGACAAAATAGAACGTTCACATAAACAACAAAACATGTTTTTGGAATATTCAGAAATAATGGAATTTATTGTAACATTCGGAGATAACATTAATAGAATGGTTTTTAATAATGTCCTCAAAATGTTAGTACAAAACTGTGACTTAAACATAAATAACTTTTTCAAAAGTTACTCTGTTAAGAGACAGAGGAAAATTAAATCACAGTTGTCAGCTTCTCAAATTATTGGCATAAATGTTTTCAGTTAGACATTTGTTATTTTATTTTATTTTTTAAAAAAATTATGTAACTACTACATGCTTGAGAACATTCCAAAATAATGTTTTCATCTGCGCAATTATTAAAATGGAACATTCCATTGATGTTTTTTGTAACGTTTGCATAACCAAAAAAAAAAAAAAACTTTTTAAAATATGATATTTTTAACTTTGGGTAAACATAAAGTTTTGCTAATTTATTGGGAACATTACAAAACCTTCCTAGAATATATTTTTGTAAGCTGGGAGCCACATTAACAATCTTGTCTTTAATAACAATCTTGGAGCATTTTCAAAATAATAATAATAATAATAATAATAATAATAATAGTTGCTCATACATTGTTTAAGGAATGTTTTTCTGAAACGCTTTTGTTAGACATTGGTCTCGTGTTTTTAAACATAATTTCTCAGAACATTCAGAGAACATTCAAAAGTAACATTCCCTCATTGTTTCCCCAACCAAGAATAAATGTTTTTAAAACATTTTATAACTAGACATTCCGAGAAAGTTCATGACTGTTTTCATAAAATTTCTTAGAATATTTTTGTTCACCGGAATCCAGAAGACCTAAGCAACAACAACTTATCGATGTCCTAAAGCATCCAGCCAGAAAGCAACAACTCAGAATTAGATCCCTTCAGACTGAACAACTCTGAGAAACCAACATTCATAATTAGACAAACTGTTAATTTTTTCCATAGACGTGTTGTGGCTGCAGTACACTAAACCTCCACCAGGAGACGCTTCTCATTCACGCCGCGTCCGCGTGACTGCTGCGCGTGCGCGTGTCCGTGTGAATGAATAGTCATGATGATGGGAGATTCTTTGGGCCGTGCTGACAGGTTTACACCGAGGCTGTTGGGAATACAGATTAAAGTCATCCTTTGCGCTCTCGAAGCAGAAAGCCAGGTGCACTTAAGCTGTTTAAATCAAACAGGAACGCACTTTGATTCTGGAGAAACGCACCTTGCGGGGATCCTCCGGCTTCCTTTAAAGCTGCTCTTCTTTTGAGGCAGAAACATTTGCAGGTTTTCATTTGATCTGGAGATGATTCATGATTGAAGGATGGAAAGATCATGCGTGGTGTAATTAAGCTTCAAAAACAGGGGATTCGTGTCTTGTTTCTGTTGACCTTTGATAGTGTATGCTATTTTTGATGAGATATATTTTGTAGCCTACTACTATTTGAAAAAGTTTAATATCCAGCAGACTTATCAGTTTCCGTGCATTAAAATGTTTGAGTCCCAAGTCCCCCATAAACTTCTAATTCTGCAGGTTAGTACTTTATTGCTAGTTAAAAATATTTAAAACCTAAAACATCATAAAAAAAAACAACTATATATTGATTTGCTCTAAATTCCACTCACTACACGCTGTGTTATTCAGTCTAATTTGGACTCCAAGACAAGTTTGTTTGTGTGATTTTGGTCCAAATATCAGTTTTATGTTCTTCTCTGTTCATCTCTGGATGATTTCCAAGTCTGTGTCATGAAGTCACAGCTGCCAAAAGAAAATTTGCAGTTTTAGAGGAATAATTCACCCAAAAATGAAATGTGAAATTTGCCGGAAATGTGCACAACCTAAGGTCATCCAATATGTAGCGGAGTTTGTTTCTTCATCAGATTTGGAGAAATGTAGCATTGCATCACTTGCACACCAACAGATCCTCTGCAGTGAATGGGTGCCGTCAGAACGAGAGTCCAAACAGCTGATAAAAACATCACAATAATCCACACCACTCCAGTCCATCAGTTGATCATCATGTGTAGCCTAAATATGCTTGGTTTTAAGAAATGTAGAATTTATATTTTGACTTTAAACCGTCACTTATGGCCAAAATACAGGTGTATAATTCATAATAAGGCATAATAAGTCCAGACAATATTACTTTTTAACTTTTTTTTCATGGATTAAGGACACATTTTAGCTGGTATCAATTATTTAAAGTTTAAAAATATCTTGATGGATTTGCTTTTTTACTAACATGATTTTTTTTTTTTTGCTTCACAATGCATTATTTGTCCTTATATATCAGGACTTGAGTGCTGTGGATTATTGTGATGTTTTTATCAGCTGTTTGGACTCTCATTCTGACGGCACCCATTCACTGCAGAGCATCCATTGCTCATCAAGTGATACAATGCTACATTTCTCCAAATCTGATGAAGAAACTCATCTCTTGGATGGCCTGAGGGTGAGTAAATTGTCACCAAATATTAATTTGTAGGTGAACTATTCTTTTAAGTCAGAACGGCGCAGTCATTTTGACACTTAAGCAAGTATAAAAGCCACCGATTGTGATAAAATATCAAAATGACATACATGTATTGAAAAACAACTCAAGAGTGCTTCAAACCAACACTTAGGGAATGTGACTTTGGTTCAGAGAAAAGCTCTTGCAGCATTTGAGACACACAGATAGAGAGACTCGATCTCATGAATAACATTCACACTTTTATAAGTGTCTGCGAAATGACATTTCTGTATATCATTTTTAAAAGATGCATCACAATACATGCACTCTGTATAAAGACAAGGCCTTCGGATGTGTTTGTGGAGGTTGTGTCTGAGCGGTTGCAGACAGATTTAATGCAATGGCTCTTGTGGTCTGCAGTTCGGCTCAAGTTCTCTCAGCCGGACATAAACCCCATTGCTCTCTTCGGCTTGTTCTTTTTTCTTCGCCACTTAATAAAATCCCCTCCAAGTCCGACTGGGAAACAATAATTCCAGCCTTCAGCCAATCGGCTCGCAGGATGTCTCAGCCACATTATTTGCCCTTTGGAGTGGAAGACATGTGAACAACAAAAGAAACTGACTGGAGGGTCACTGTGGCCTGAATGAAGGTTACGTTGAACGATTGCATCATAATCAAGGGTTGCATCCCCGCTGAGTTGTGCACTGTAATTATGATTTATTAACGACATTGACAAGGGTAAAAAATACCACATGATTACCTGTATTCTTAGAGCTTTGAGAATCTGAAGCTGATCAAATCACTCCCGGCAAATAATGTCCAATATGTTGCAGCTGTTGATGCTGTTTATCTAGAAACCTTTTTTGAGTAATGAAGGAATCTGTTGCATCTATTTTATGCAAACAAATCAAATGTGCCAGTCCCTATCTCTTACCGTTAATTGAAGTATTAAGGAAATATAAGGCAAGGCAAGTTTACTTATAAAGTGCTTTACGTAAAAGGAAGTAAAATAATAATACTAATAAATAATAACAACAATTTAACAAGGATTTTTATTATTATTACTATTTAAAAATCGATTTAAAATTAATTTAAAACAATTAAAAATAGAAAATGATTATATATAAAATACAGTGCAATCAGTTTGAACGTAGCACAGTGCTCATTCAGTAAATGCACAGCTAATGAGATGAGTTTGGATTTAAATGTGATTATTGTTTTGGCACATCTGATCTCTTCTGGAAGCTGATTCCAACAGTTTTTCAGACTACCCTTGTTTTGTTTGAACCCTTGGTATTTCTGACTCGATCCTAATCATCTGAGTGGTCTGTTAGCCTTATATTCAGTGAGTATATCTGCAATAGGTGAATCTGGGAATCATCAGCATAGCAATTTCTCATTGTTTGACTTAGTGGGAGCATATACAGGCTAAACAAGAGCGGTGCAAGAATTGAGCCTTGTGGGACTCCACATGACATGGACGTCCACTTAGACTTATGCTCTCCTATACGTACATAATAACCTTTTCCTTCTATGTATGACCTGAACCATTTGATTACCATCCCAGAAAGCCCGACCCAGTTTTCAAGTCTCTCTGGAAGTATGTTATGATTGACAGTATCAAAGCAGCACTGAGATCTAGTAATACCAGCACTGATATTTTGCCAGAATTAAAGCGAATGTCATTTATTATCCTAATGAGCTAATATCTCTAATGCTTTGATGCGGTCGGAAAACAGATTGAAAATTGTCTTGGTATCTATTTGGGTTGAAGTAGTTGTTCAAAAATCTATCTTTTCAATAATCTTGCCTATAAAAGGAAGACTTTATATTGTTCTATAGTTGCTCGATATGGTGTTATCAAGATTTTTCTTATTCAGAAGGGAAATGAACAACTGCAGTTTTCAGGGTGTTTGGAAAAGTCTTTTCTGAGATCTGGGAATCTGACTTTTTTTTCAGTCGCTCAACAGTAGCAAAAAGAGTCTAAGTGTTGAATAAGTTACTGTTTAAGTCCTGTGGTCACTCATACTCTGTCCAGGTGTGTGTGCCATTCAGGGTTGAGTGGAATGGCACACAATGATAACAGAGGGAGAAATAGATATTTCCTTTAGCAAAAGTTTGTTTGGGTTGAGTCCATCCAGTTTAAAAAGTTCTCTATGGCCCCAGAAAAGATTGAAGTTGTTGGTGAAGTTGACTCCTTTTATACTGCAGGTTCTTTGTAGCCATGTATTCAGCCCAAGTAACCGTGAAAACATGTTAGTTCCCCTTGCTGGGAGTGGTGCACTGATGAAAGACTGAACTTCAAGTCTTTTCAAGTGCTTCAAAGAGAATGGAAAAAGTGCATTAAGAGTGCATTAAAATCATTTGTGTTCATTAGTAAATATTGCTTAATGTTATATATCACAAGAAAAATAATTGCAAGTACTTCATTAGAAATCTGTGCAGCCTCTCCCAGATATTTCTAACTCAGTCCAGACAGTGCAGTGAGCTGCTTACGGTTAATGGTGTATCGCTGCTGTACACCAAGCATGCAACACGCGTTAAAAACATGTCACACACAGCGACCGTGTCTCATCATTTGGACATTCAGTCTTCCAAATGTTTCAGCCTCAAGCGCTCGTTCATGCCAGGAGCCAATTTAACATTGATAATTGGAAACTTGAGCCTGGAATGAACAGCGGCCGGTGACAAGCTGCACAGAGTCAAGTTTACTATGCTGATAAAAATAGACTATGTGACACTCACAATGAACCAACAGAGCGGCTATGTTTGACCAGCACCGCTGATGATCCTCACCATCTCCTCATCCACGGGTTTGATCATCAGACGAGATGGAGAACTGCAGAAACTCGGGAATTTCTCAGTCGTTTCATCTAGACAGCAATGAGATTAAATGGAGACTGTACTGATAGGTATTGCTCACCCAAAAATAAATACACAGTCATTATTTACTCACACTCATGTCGTTCCAAACCAATGTGATTTACTTGGAAAACAAAAGCAGATGTTCAGCAGAACATTAGAAAGTGACAAAATGAACATTCAGAACATAATAGGTATGAAGTGCAACTGTCTCTGTCTCTCTAAACAAATAAAGTAAATAAATATTGAAGTAGTTAATAAAACAAAGACCACTGGAGTATGTTTTACATACAAGTACTATGTTAGTCTTTTTACTAAAGAATTTCACATGTAATATTATTTCACATGTAATTTTCACCCTTAGTTTTAATGTAAACTTTTCTTTCTCTATATATATGTGTGTGTGTGTGTGTGTGGGTGTTTGTGAAATTTACGATTTCTGATTGAAAATTGATTGATTGACTGAATAACTGAACATACGTTTTGTGCGTATTTGTCCTCAAAAGTTAACAACACAGAAAGTTGAAACTAAATATGGTGCATCTGAGTCATGAAAGAGCAAACTCTGAGCAATAACATTTTCTTCTTTGTTTCTATGATTACTGCAATATTGCATTTTTTTTTTTTTTAATGGACCAGTATGAACAATTTGAAGTACAAAATCTAGACATGAGTCTGATCAGTCAGTTTAAATCATTCACGCACAAGGTCTTCAGTCAGCATAGTATTTATTTAAGGTAGATCCAACCTGCTCAGATAACTAACTGCATGACCCAATGACTTTTTTCCTTGTATAACAAAAACTGAATACATCATACACTAGCCACTCTTTTCAAAGCAATTGAAAGTGAATGAGCACTGGAGCTATAAGCAGCAAAAGGACAAAAAGAAAAGAAAGCAGCATAAAAGTATAGTCTGAACTATTTTCATCAGTCTTATGAAGTCACAGTAAAATCCCCAGCTTCTCTTCCTGGTGAGTTAGTGAAATTTTCACTCTCAGCTACTGTACAGCTTTAAAAGAGTTATATAAAAGAATGAATAAAGATTCTAGATTTTCTATACAGTACATTTTTACTTGTATCCTTCACAAAAAGAGTTAAAAGTCCATGCAAGATGCAAGAAGTTTGGGGTCAGTACGACAGAGGTCTCTTCTGCTCACCAAAACTTCATATATTTGATTAAAAATACAGTAAAAGCAGTAATTTTGGGAAATATTATTACAATTTCAAAAAACTGTTTTCTATTGTAATATATTTTAAAATGTAATTTATTGCTGTGATGCAAAGCTGAATTTTCAGCATCATTCCTCCAGTCTTCAGTGTCACATGATCTTCAGGAATCATTCTAATATGCTGATAAGCTTTCTTGTGTGCAATGTTTGTAAGCTGTACAGAGTTGCTACCTATATAGTGTTCCAAATCACTCACTTGAGGTTGCATTTCTGTTAGGATGCTGCCTTAAATGGTAGCTGTCTATGTAGGCTCACTATGATTGTTCTCTGTGTAATTAGCAGTCTGAGAGGCGAAGGCGAACCCTCGTGAGAGTCCTGTGAGCGAGCTCTCTTTAATCAGACAGACATGCTTCATCTCAACTCAAATCCTACACAAACAATCCTATCTGTTCTTTCCAAATGTGCACCACACATCTACATTTCTTGTCCTGCAATTATTGTCTGCCGTTCAAACGTTTTGTAGCTCTAATGAGAAAACCCAACATGTGCACATCATGTAAATGGCCAGGTAGTGTTCTGTTTGTCTTTCAGCCTCTGCCGGTGCCATATCTGCGCTTTACAACTGTTGACACAAAACCGTGGTCTTCAAATCGTGATCAAGGTTCAGTAGAGCGAGCTAGACAGCGGAGCAGGGGGATTTGTAGAATGACAGACATGTCTGTCCAATTTATTGAGCCGAATTTGACACTGTGCAAAATCAATTGTGTGTCTCCGGCATGTCATTTTGTGCTCCCTTCTGAGACATTTTCAAGAAGGAATTGCTATCCATGCACACCAGGGTGGCAATTATCATCTAATATACATATACAGAAGGAAATGTGCTGTTGACTGGCCTTTTCAGACCGACAAACACAACATTGCTGCTCTTTGCTGTCCATCCTACTGCAGTAAAAGACTTTTTTCAAATCCAGAGTCAACTATTATGAAGGCGTTTTAGTGGTTTAGTTTTTTTTTTTAAATAAGTCATAATATTTCGAGAATAAAGTCAAAATTACGAGAGCAAAGTCGTAATATTTCGAGAATAAAGTCTAAATATTTAGAGAATAAAGTTTAAGTATAATGAGAATAAAGTCAAAATATTATGAGAATTAAATCGCAATACTACGAGAATAAAGTCAAAACATTTCGAGAATAAAATCGAAATATTACAAGAATAAAGTTTAAATATTACAAGAATAAAGTTTAAATATTACGAGAATAAAGTTTAAATATTACGAGAATAAAGTTTCAATATTACGAGAATAAAGTCAAAACATTTTGAGAATAAAATCAAAATATAACAAGAATAAAGTTTAAATATTACGACAATAAAGTCGAAATATTACGAGAATAAAGTAGAAATATTACGAGAATAAAGTTTAAATATTACAAGAATAAAGTTTCAATATTAGCAGAATAAAGTTGAAATATTACGAGAATAAAGTCAAAACATTTCGAGAATAAAATTGAAATATTACAAGAATAAAGTTTAAATATTATGAGAATAAAGTCGAAATATTACGAGAATAAAGTCGAAATATTATGAGAATAAAGTTTAAATATTACGAGAATAAAGTCGAAATATTACGAGAATAAAGTCGAAATATTACGAGAATAAAGTCGAAATATTACGAGAAATATTACAAGAATAAAGTCGAAATACTACGAGAATAAAGTCAATATATTTTAAGAATAAAGTCGAAATATTACAATAATAAAGTTCTAATATTATGGGAATAAAGTCTAAATGTTTCAAAAATAAAGTTGAAATATTATGAGAAAAGTCCCAAACGTTCTTTCAGCATCATTACTCCAGTCTTCAGTGTCACACAATCCTTCAGAAATCATTCTAATATGTAGATTAAATTGAAAAAAAAAAAAAAGTATGTTATTCAACCTGATTAGTCAAACCACAGCGCTATCTAGTGGTCAGGAGGTATGAAAAATTACTATTTTTGATTATATGAATGTCTTGGCCGAAAATCACAAGAATCTTTAGGTTCTTTAGATAAGTTGAACAATTTTCCCATGTGGTCCTTTTTGAGCATCAACCATTTAGAATTTTGTTGTAAAATGCAATATTTGACGAACGCTTTCACGTATCGTTAAAAAACTCATTATGTGTCATCAGCTCCGTGCCCTCAGGCCACCTTGTAGACAATTATTATAATAAATACAAAAAAAAAAAAATTCTAATGTTTTTGATTAGTTTTTCCTTTTGTCATGAAACTAGACTTTATAGATTGCTTGTATCGGATACCAATTATGCCATAATTTTTTTAACCTTCTTTTTCGAACTCCTAGATCTAGTTGGTCCAATTTGGTCCAGATCATCTTCAGATCATGTTGGCAAAAAGTAATGGATTTCGTGTCGAAATATGAAGTGGTTTAACGCATCAACAAAACAGCTGACTTGATGCCTAACTGCATCTGAGGCTGAATCTCTGCAAAGCTTTAACATACTGACGATTTGGACTAAAATCATCTAAAAATGGCATTGGTTACAATTTTATCTATAGCAGGGCTGTAGCCACCATAGACATTGAGGGGGGACAACCCCCCCAATAATTAGAAAAATTACCATAAAATTACCAATCTGTTAGTTTAATTGTTTCACCAAAGCCAATCTGCACTCTTGTTTAGAGTTAATTTTGGATCCTGATGGCCAGAACTACTCATGTCTGCATAAGAAGAGAAGTAAGAGATGTGAAATTGTCTTGTTGCCCATGGCAATGCTTATAGCAGAGAGAAATGGAGAAACTATAGAGAGAGAGAGAGAGAGAGAGAGAGAGAAATGGCAGGATAATGATTCCGCTGAGAATATCTGCTATTTACAGAAATACACAGAATGAAGATGAACATGTAAGCAGCATTTCAGGGTTTCATTTTCCAAACCATTGGTCTTGAACACCACATCAGGATTCCCAGTGTCCGCAGACTCTCTGATGCATATTACACAAAACTCTGAGTCTTTCTTCAAACAGCAAGCTCTAATGTGATTGGCCCCGTGCAATCTCCAGAATCAGGCTTCATAGCTTTAAATCAGTTCATCAAGAGTGTCAGGATGCTCCCAGCTAACATAATGAACATTTCAGATCTGCCAAATATGCCATATAAGAGATCTATGTAGACTATTAGTAATAATAAGCCTAAAGATGAAGGACTTGTCATATTTTAGATGTCCTTATAGATATATACTTTTAAATATTATTAAATGTTATTTTAGTATATAAAAAGTCGAAATTATTTTCATATTATGGAAAATAAATGATAATTATAAAAGAATTCTAAGCTATTAAAAAATAGTCTTAAAAACAAAAACACTGATGTCAATCATTTTTTATGTATCAAGTGAATTCAGACATCCCAACATTTTAATAAAAATACAAAATAAAAATAAACAGATAAGAGATATTTTACAGATTATATACCTTTAAGTGAGTGTCAGATGATGGCAAATATATCTAAATGCAAAAATAGTATTCTGAAAAAAACTAATTGGTGTAGAATCAATTTTCACTTAGATTTTACTATTAAATTTCACAATTAATTGGAAATGGCAAGCAACACATTGTAAGGACCACAATGGAAATAACTGTGCAACTTTCTTGTGTTATCCTCGACAGTTCTGACTAATGTATAATTGCCACTGTGATGTTATCTTGTTATGCATTTATTTCTGTTACTGTCTAATAAAATTCAATTCAATTCGGTTTTGAAGTAGAAAGATTGAAATGGTATTTTCTTGTAAAAACTACTTAATAACTTACAGTGTATAAATGAGCGTGTACAATGAAATATCCAGTACTGACTGAAACCGATTAATAAAAAAGTGCTTTAAATAACAGAATATAAATGAAAAAATACTTAAGTGACATTTTGTGTCTAAAATGGTATTTTCACTGATCCAATGCTTTTAAAATTTGTTGGTGAAAAAGTTAATAGTTGTTAAAATATATTTTTGAACTTGGCATCATTTGCATATTTATTTATTTTGACATGTGCATTTTGTAATTTTCATTATTATTGTTATTTCTTATTTATTTATTTATATTTATTTATTTTTTCGTATTATTTTACATTTAATATTGTTAATTCAGTTATTTATTTATTTCAATTGTATTCCATTTATTTTCCTTGTTATTTTAATGGAAATTTTTAAGCAAACATATTTCAGTTAGTTGCCAAGGCAAGATTTCTTGTTTATGTTGGGTTAAATTGTCTAATACTTATATATGTACAAATGTAATATTGCACCTTTTTGCAAACCAGCAAAGAAAATTCAAGATAGGGTTTTGTTAATTACAAATATTTATGAAATACACTATCAGTCAAAAGATTTTGAACAGTAAGATTTTTAATGTTTTTCAAAGAAGCATCTTCTGCTCACCAAGCCTGCATTTATTAGATCCAAAGTACAGCAAAAGCAGTAATATCATGAAATATTTTTTTTTATTTAAAATAACTGCTCTCTATATAAATGTATATAGTAAAATGTAAATTATTCCTGTGATTAAAGCTGAATTTTCAACATCATTACTCCAGTCTTCAGTTCCACATTATCCTTAAGAAATCATTCTGATATGCTGATTTCCTGCATATTATTATTATTATCGATATTTAAAACAGTTGAGTTTTTTTTTTTTTTTTGAGGATTTTTTTGATGAATAGAAATATCAATAGATCAGCATCTAAATAAAAAGCTTTTGTAACAATATATACCATTCAAAAACGTAGAGTCAGTATAATTATTATTATTATTTAGGTAAAAGAAATTATAGAAATTAATACTTCTATTTAGCAAGGATGTTTTGAATTTATCAAAAGATAATAATAAAGATACTTATAATGTTACAAATAAAACCATTTCAGATAAATTCTGTTCTTCTTAACTTTCTTTTTATCAAAGAAACCTGAAAAAATTATACTAAATAATAATAATTATAAAAAAATACAAATTTGAGCAACAAACCAAATATTAGAATTAATAAAAATTAATAAAAATAAATTAAAAATGTAAAAAAAAAAATATATATAGTAAAAATATTTAAAAATGTTACTGTTCTTTTTTTTTTTTTTTGCTGTACTTTGCATCAAGTGAGCAGAAGAGATTTCTTTAAAAAACATTAAAAATAAAAACTTCAGACCGGTAGTGTATGTATTACATGAACACAAACTGAGGTTGGCCAGGAGGAGATTTCTGTCTAAGTGGGCATTTTTCTGCAATGTGGACAAGATTGTATGCCTATACAACAAAGTCTGCGTGAGACTATGATATCAGCCCAAGGCCAAGTCTCTCTTTCTGTGGTTCATCAAGAAGTGGAGAGTAAACTCACCATGCAGAGGACATTTACACGCTGACAGAGAAGAAGAGCCACCTTCTCCTCAGAGAGAGCAATCATTCCAGTGACGGGGTGCTACTCTGTCCACGACCTCTCCACTTCCTGGTGTCCGACTGCAGTCGAAGTGACCGCTGGAGTGTAGAGAGGATTTTTCTGGTCATTGGCTTTCGCTGCCAAACTCTGTGAGCTCCAAACAATCTTCCTTCTGCCTGGGTTGATTAGCACCTTGGCGCTTTCTCTCACGGGAAGCTTGGCTGCGTCTGTCTCTGTGGGGTTCTTTCCAAGTAAACACCTTCCTCACTGAATTTAGGAATGCACACACAAAACACACACAGCTCAACATGCCGGCAAACAGTAATTCCCTAAGTCATGAACACACGATTACTTTGGAAACATCACGCTGAACTTCAGTTCTGAAAAGGTTAAGGCTATATACAGCTGCTCAAAAGTTTGAGACCTGGAAGAATTCAGATGTTTTTTTAATGTAATTTGTAGGGAGGCTAGGGACATAGCATGCAGTAATATTGATCAAACATTAAATATATGTGCAAGTTACATTTGCCGCTGTATTTTCACCGGCATCTGAAATACTGTAGGTCAAACCAGTGCTGAGGCGGACTGAACCACATCTGTGCAGTTAGAGATGCTGCTCTGTCGCAATGTTGAGCGATATGATGCTTTTATTGATCTGTGGGGTTCATGAAGTGTCAGGGACATGATGGTCCGAGCATGTGGGCTCAGTGCATCATATCTCCCCTTAATAGAAAGCATGTGTCAAGCTTTCAGTGCGTAATGACCAGAGGTGCATCACACAAATAACATCGTTTCCCTCTCTACATCCTCATCCCTGCTAAACACGCCGCATGCTATTAGAATGGTTTGGAGAGAAATAAGGCTGATTTCTAAAAGGGGCACTCTAAATGCACCTTGTCTAGTGCTGTAAAAATAGAGAGCAGGTAAAGTGCACTTGTCATGGAGGATTCAGTGCAAGGCAATAATAAACCATCACGATCAGCCGAGGCGACACAATTTGCAATATAGAAAAAGTGGTTTTCAATGTACTGTGTGCAAGTATATTTTCACTTATACTTAAATATGATATCAAAGACACTGAGAATTAATTTTGAAGGCAAATATGAAATAATAATAGAAAAATAACTAGGACAGATTCAATGCCATGCTCACAAAACATGGTTCTTCTCTTCTAGGAAAAACAGTAGGCCTGTATCTTAAAGATACAATGAATTCTATTTAGGTGGATCTCACAAAAATTGACAAAAAGTATGTCCAGGTCATATTTAAAAATTACATCAAAAGGAGAAAAGATAATAATAATAATAGGATTAAATATTTATGATAAAAATGTTTACATGCAAAGAATATTATAACACAAAAATCTTAATATACCTAAAAAATAGGTTTCATTTTCTTTATGCATAACATTTTATACGAAATTATTATTATTTTTTTAATCAATTAGTAAAACTATACATTAAAATTAGAATGAGGGAAATTTTTAAGCACATTTATTTAAATAGAATTAAAATATATTTTTAATAATATTAGTATTTACTTAATCATTATTTAATTAATTAATTATTATTTAATAGTTAACTGTATAAAATAAAATAAAATAAAAACATGACAGTAATGCAGCGACACAAGATTCTTAATGGACCTAAAAATAGGCTTCACTTTCTTTATGCATAATAATATTTTTATATTGATAATAGTTTAAGAATAACTATTTTTTTAAATAAGAAAATATAAAAAAAATAAAAGTGAATAATTAAAAGGAAAATTTAATTAAAAATAAAGTTTATTTTAATCGATTTAGTCAAACTATGCATTAAAATGAAAGGGAATTAATGAAGAAAACAATAAAACAAAATCCCTAAGCATATTTATTTAAATGTAAAAAAATTAATAAACCAAAAATGCTCATAAGAAAATATGTTTATTGTAAAATAAAAAGTATTGTCATTTAAATAAGCTTTATCTCTATTAAAGGCTTTTATTATATAGAAATCTTAAAGGAATAGTAACAAAAACTGTTTGATTGTGAATTTCAAAGACAAAATGAAAAATGTTCATGCAAAACTAAAATGCTAAAATTCCATCATTCAGCACTACTGAAGGAACTAAACTAGAATGTTAAAATTTATGAACAGCAGAGGCTTCGGGAATCCACACCATGAAGAGCTTCCACTCATGTGAAATACAGCTGGTATATATGAACCGCAAACACTATTTAGAGTGTGTTGAATATCATATCCATCAAACAGCACAGACAACTGGCCATTTTTGTCAAGCCGACAATGACATGAACTTATCAACGAGATCAGTCAATGAAACAGAGGAGTTCAGCGCTGAACGCTCACATGAAGGGCAGAGCAGAATCAATAAAGCGTTAATGCCTCACACACACACACACACACACACACACACACACTGCCGTTCCAATGCATCCACGGCTTCTTATGAGACACCAGAGTTTAAAATATGGCTGTTCTTCCACAGGAGTGCTGCTGGTTTAAGATAAAGCGGCTGAGCAATGCATTGCCAAGAGATTGACTTGTCAGTGCATTCGCAGAAAGGTGTCACAGAATGAGGATGGAGTGGAAGTCACAATAAATTATCGTGGCCGCCGCAGCCGCCGGACCACAGCTTATCAAACTAATGCCAGCGGCTGCGAGGGTCTTCTGTCTTATGTTGTCAGAGGCATTTCCGCTCCAGACACTCCTTGAAGAAAGACACTCCTCGTTCCTTAAGCACCTTGATGCTCCAGGAGTCTGACTGAATGAGGGTCGAGCACCACTCACAAATCTGCTGAGGATGCCCATCATGCCCGAGTTTAAATGGATGTCTAAATAGTTGAGGGAAATGAATGGTTTAAAATTGACCAAAACTAGGTGAAATTCAATTCATATACAGTACAGACCAAAAGTTTGGAAACATTACTATTTTTAATGTGCTCATCAATCTTGCATTTATTTGATCAAAAATACAGAAAAAACTGTAATATTGTGAAATATTATTACAACTTAAAATAATAGTTTACTATTTGAATATACTTAAAAAAATAATTTATTCCTGTGATGCAAAGCTGAATTTTCAGCATCATTCCTACAGCCTTCAGTGTCACATGTAACATCAGTCGATCACATGATCATTTAGAAATCATTCTAATATTCTGATTTATTATGAGTGTGGGAAACAGTTCTGCTGTCTAATATATTTGATCAATAAAAGGTTAAAAAGAACTGCATTTATTCAAAAAAAATATATAATAATATATATTCTAATAATATATTTTCTTTACTATCACTTTTTATCAATTTAACACATCCTTGCTGAATAAAAGTATTGATTTTATTTAAAAAGAAAAAATTACTGACCCCAAATTACTGGCCAGTAGTGTATATTGTTATTACAAAATATTTATATTTTAAAAACATAGCATCTTTTTTTTCCTTTTTCTTTTTTTTACTTTTTATTCATCAAAGTATCCTAAGAAAGTATCACATGTTCTGAAAAAAATATTAAGCCGCAGAACTGTTTCCAACTTTGATAATGAATCATCATATTAGAATGATTTCTAAAGGATCATGTGATAATGATCCTAAAAATTCAGCTTTGCATCACAGAAATAAATGATAATTTAAAGTATAATACATTTAAAAACAGTTATTTTAAACTGTAATAATATTTCACAATATTTTTTTTTTGATCAAATAAATGCAGGCTTGATGAGCAAAATAAACTTCTTTCAAAAACATTAAAAATAGTAACGTTTCCAAACTTTTGGTCTGTACTGCATATATCTAGATCTATATGCATGTAAAATATTTGATATTTTAAAATATATTTTAAAGCTGACATAAACATTTATAAAAACTATATATCTAAAGAATTATAGAAACCAAAAATTGTTTTCTATAAACTTACTGATAATATAAACATATGTTTCAATTAATACATACATGTATATAAAATACACTAAGAAAATTACAAACATAAAAACTAACAAAATTACTAAAACTTTTACTAACATTAAAATGAGGTATTTTTACTGGATTCAAATCATTCATTCCATACCTGTATTGTCTTAAAAAGACAAAAGAAAAAAAAAAGAAAGAAAGAAACACAGCTTTCATTCTCTAACTCTCCATGGTTGACCCGACTGCCACTGTCTGGTCCTGGGAGGGTTTTATCTGAATGAAAGGTCCTGTTTATTGTCACCTTGGTGCAGAATTGGGATGTGACACAGCTCTTGTGGCTGACTTTAATCCTTCCTTTATTCCTCCATCTCCCACAAGATTCTGTTGCATTATGGGAGATCAATGCAGAGTAGCCGGTCATTTAGGAAGACTTGGCGCACGGGCCTCTTTCTCTGTAAAGCCACTCCTAATGGAGCACTTAAGCGACACATGCAGTAAAAGCCAAGAGTCATTTACTCAGGCGTGCCGGTGTGGGAGTAATCGTTTAAAACCCAGCTGAACGGATCAATGGAGTTGTAATTGTCAGAACAAACGGTCGGTTTCAAGGCTGTTTGTTATCGGCCTGATCTTGTAATAGAAATTGATTCGGTGTTCTTTCATCCTATCAGTTTTCATTTTACGAGGTTCTTTAATAACATGCAGTAACAACATCCCCTGCTGCATTTTATCAATATGCATTAGCCCACTGTAATATCACTAATGTATATGACGGAAGGGTTAAATTAATCTTCTCCCGCGTAAAGCCATAGATTAGCACCAAGCTGTCTGCGCTACTATAAATTGAGTGAATTATTAATGTGGGGGAAATGACACAGCCTCCTCGCCGCCCCCCTGGCTCATCTGAGACCTGGTTATATTTAATCCGCAGAGTAATTCTTAATGCACTTACACTGAATTGACCATATGGTGACCGTGAACTGTCTCACCTTTCATAAAAAAAGAAACAAAGACATGGTATTAGCAGCTTTTGCGGTTGAGCTGCGCAGACTATCATCAGTGGACTTATTAAACATAAGTGTTAATTGAATGATACAATCATTTAATCAAGCTTGTGGAGGCTTATTTATTGACTGATCAGACTTGCAATTTTCAATAAAATGTCTGCAAAAATAAACTAAAAACAATTCACAAATCTTACCAATGTCCTATCAACCACCCTAGCAACTGCCTGTCAACATCAAACATAGCAAAGATCCATCACACCATTGCAACAATGTAGCAACACACTAAAAAAAACTATTTTAGAACACCTTACTAATGTCCTGTCACTCCCTCCTTAGAACACACTTACTAATGTCCTGTCAACTTCCTAAAACACACTAGCAACCAGCAAAAAACCATAGCAACACCCTAGCAATGCCTATTAACATCACCACACCATTGCAAAAACATTGCATAAAAAAACACCCAAAAAATGTCCTAGCAACCACCAAAGAAACCATAGTATTTGCTTAGCAGTGTCTTTGCAACTACCTAACAACATTCTAGCAACCAACAAAGGCATCCCAGTAACTATCCACGGCACTATTGCAACGATGTAGTAATGTACTAAAAATATCTAAGAACACCTAAGCAGTGTCCTAGCAACCACATAACACCCTAGCAACTGCTTATTAACATCCTAGCAACCAGAAAGGAATCCCTAGCATTTACATCAACATCCAAGCAACTAGTGAGGACATCCTAGTTACTATCCACTATACTTTTGCAACTATGTAGCAGTACACCTAAATGTCTCAGAAATCCTTAGTGATGTCCTAGCAACTATTAATAACAGCATAGCAACTGCCTATCAACATCCTAGCAACCTGCAAAGACACCATAGCATTAGCTTAGCTGCACCCTTGGAACTACCCATCAACATTCTAGCAAGCAGTAAAGACACATTAGCATTTAACAACATCCTAGTGTAACCCCTCTCTCCCGGGTCTTCACCACCACACCTCGCACTTGCTCCGAGCAGGGCTCGAACCTGTGTCTCCTGCATGGGAGGCGGACACACTAACAAGGAGGCTAAATCACTACAGCCATTAGCGTCTGTCCCTAGTGGGTGCCTTGAGATGAGTGAGGTTTACCTGCAAAGCACCTACTTGCTTGCCTCCGTTACACTCACCCCCCTAAACATCACTCTCATCCGGGTCACGGCACCAATGATGTAACCCTTTCCTCCCAGGCCCTCACCACCACACCTCACACTCGCTCCGAGTGGGCCTTGAACCCGGGTCTCCAGCATGGAGCTCCTGTACAGCACCTACTTGTTGGCCTCCGTTATACTCACCCCCCTAAACCTCACTCTCATCCGGGTCACGGCACCAATGCAACCCTTCTCTCCCAGGCCCTCACCGCCAAACCTCGCACTCGCGCCGAGTGGGCCTCGAACCCGTGTCTCCAGCATGGAGCTCCTGCACAGCCTCTACTTGCTGGCCTCCATTACACTAGTAACCATTAAACAACAGCTAGTGTTCCACTTGCAACCATGTAGAAAACCCTACCAACTGTCTATCAATATCATAGCAACCAGCAAAGACAACATAGTAACCATACATCGCACTATTGCAACAGTGTAGCAACACATTTCAAAATCTCCAACCCTTTGTAACCAACTACACCCTAGCTACACCATAGCAACCACCAAGCATCATCTAGGGTTCCCCAAGACCCTGGCAACAATCCAGAAACACACTAAGAACCATAACTGCCCACAACACCCTTAGCAACCACTCAGAACACCCTAGCAACTGCAAAACACACTGAGACATTCATAACAGCAACTGCTGTGTTTTAGATTCCCATTTTTTTAGTTAGCATGAAACTCTAGTTCATGCTTCAGCGCTCGCTGTCTCTGATGAATTTATATTCTCCACAAGCGACTGCATGTATCACTTCATTGCTTGATGACTTTGTTTGTAACAAGCGTACTAGCATATGTGCAACGCTTCCTCAAGCAAGACGGCATTGAAATTCCCTGTGCGCGACACAGAACCCATTTGCCTTTTGTTTTTCATCAATTCTAACAATAGCCGCTTGTCCTTTTCACATTGTGTATATAAACAGTCCAAAAGAAGCAATTAATTGCTGTGATGCAGAATATTCTGGTGCAGGAAAACACTCAACACCACCCGGTGTGTAATATCATCTACATCTAAAGCAATAGAAAGGTTAGAGGAACAATTGGAACACCACTTGCAAAGAAAAGACATGAATAATTACTAGATTCTTCAAGGTGACATTTAAAAATGAATCTCAGTGGGAAAGGGCACATGCGGGAAGTCAATAAAAAGAGGCTGGAAAAGAAACATTAAGGAAGGTAAAAAAAAAAATCTTTAAACCATGCCTCTGACAAATGATATTTATGCAGTTTAGTGGCTGCAAAATGTGTCTTGGCTGCTGTACTGGAGCATCAATCAGATTTTTGCTTATACAAAACTTACTGATATAATACTAAGCCTTTGTTGGTAGTTGCTAGTGCATTTTAAGTTTTATTATTATTATTATTATTGTTTTAATCAGCTGTTTGAACCCTCATTCTGACGGCACCCATTCACTGCAAGAGGATATATTGGTGAGGAGGTGATGCATATCTTTGTTATATTCTTCAAACTTCAAATCTTTGATATTCTGGTCTATAAAACTGGAGTTTTGTGGATTTTTTGAAGATTATTATGATGTTTTTATCAGCTGTTTGGACTCTCATTCTGACGGCACCCATCCGCTGCAGAGGATTGGTGAGCAAGTGAAGTAATGCTACATTTCTCCAAAACTGATGAAGAAACAAACTTATCAACGTCTTGGACTGGAATGGTGTGGTTTACTTGTAGATTATTGTGATGTTTTATCAGCTGTTTGGACTCTCATTCTGATGGCACCCATTCACTGCAAGATGATATATAAATGAGGAAGTAATGCAGATTATCTTTAGATTATTTTGATGTTTTTATCAGTTGATTTTTTTAAATATTATTATTCTGACGGCATCCATTCACTGCAAAGGATCCAAACTCATGTACAATACATCTTGGATGGTCTGAAGGTGAGTAAATTCTGGTCTCTAGATATGGTTCAGGCCCCTCCTTCAATGCAAGACTGGGGATTTTTGGTCGTGAATGACTTTTAGTACTGAGCATAAGTAAAACTTACATGCCTAAGCAAATAGCATTAATATAGCTGACTGAAATAATCAGAAGCTGTCAGCGAGGAGGAGAAAGCACTAACATTAAGATAATCCTGCTAAGACTTACATTAATATTTTACATTTACATTTAAATGAGTCTTGGGAGCATCTTGCAAATGTTGAGATGGGTAATTTAAGACCATTTAAATGGCAACAACAGATAAAAATGCTTGATGCAGTACTTATAGTTATGAAACCAGTCTGGAATAAATTGTGTCGCAGTGCAATCATTCTTTCTAAGGTAAGCATCACTATTACTTATTGCTCATAATATTAATTTTTGACAGCAACCATCTGTGCAATATCTTTTCTACAATAGCAGATGTTATAATAGGTGAAGCCACATGTATTAGTGCACTTGAAAACACAAAGATCATCTTAGTAACCGCTCAGAATCACCTAGCAACAATACAGCAATGTTCTAAATAAACTCAGAACATCTTACCGTCATTGTGTAGGTTGCATAACACTATTCACAATGCAACACAAGTGTGTCACATACTCATGATGGGGGAACAGTTTAAAGAGTAGCTAGCGAACTTAGTTCAGGATGCAGATGACTTTGATTCTATATTGGAAAAGATTTGTTGAAATGTAGCATTCCATCACTTGCTCAGATTTGCAGTGAATGGGTGCCGTCAGAATGAGAGTCCAACAGCTGATAAAAAAATATCACAGTAATCAACAAGTAATCCACACCACTCCAGTCCAGCAACTAATGTCTTGTGAAGCCAAAAGCTGCGTGTTTATAAGAAACAAATCCGTTATTAAGATGTTTTAACTTTACTGACTATTGATATTTTGGCAGAAAACAAAGGATTGATCCACAATAACGCTTCCTCCAGTGAAAAAGTCAACTGGTCTGAATAAGGAGAGAAACCTGCACCATTTACAAGCCAAAACAGTCAAGAGAGCGCTACACAAATCTGTGTGTGGATTTCGATGTGAGTGACAACAGTAGAGATGGACATTTTCACTGGAGTAAGCGTTCTTATAGATTATGGTCTCATATTTTGTTCGTTTTTGTTTGGACTCATATTTTGACTTTTTGCATGATCACTTTCAAGACAACTCAGAAGTGTTGGGTGGGCATCAGACTCAAAACAGGTCAACAAATGGGCATAAAAATATCCTAGTGTCCGATTTTGCGAAATGAATTGCAAAAAATGTCTCTCTTTGCGGACTGAACATTTGATTGTTGTTTACCTCTTTGCAATTCACACATCCCCTCGTGGAAGCAGCATGCATCTTCTGCTGAAACGCTTCGGTTCTCTACACTTCATGAAGGCACTCCATCTCAAAGGCACAGCTTCCCATCGCAGCTGGCCACCTTCCTTTTGATTATATGTGGAGGGCACTCTGCACAATGCAATCAATTTCTAGGGTGGTTGAAGAAAGAACACAAAGTGAGAGGTGTTTTGTTTGGCGGACCCTTTAGAGAAGCAGTTCAATTGCTCACCTGAAGACTGGAGGGTCAATAGACAGTTGACGATTGCCATGAACCCACTATCGATCTGAATGTGAAAAATGCATGCTTTTTGTAGCACAAACAGTATCGGAAACATTTGGGGCTGTAGGTTAATGATGAGTATTAGTGCTAGTGATGTTTGCAGCTCTAACAAGCTGTCCGTGCATCAGAAACACACTACATTTCTCATTCCAGGAATAGACCACCGCAGGACAAGCACACGTTCAGTCTGTTGATTGCCATAAATGAATTTGGCCATGTTTCAGCACCGTCGGAGATCCAGAGTGTCTTGGAGTGGCTGAGAAACGCAATTAGACAGTTTAATGTGACAGAGGGAATATTTACACTGGATTCTCTAGATGGCTGGCTGTGACAGCGCTGAAGCAAGACACATTAATTCATTTCTCTCCTCCGCAGAGACGCTTTTCTCTACTACAGCCACTGCTATGTGACATCTCTGAATACTTAACCCTATAAAGCCCACTGTATCATATCCGATAGGCCTCTAGATCATCAACATGAACAAAACGGCTGCAAAACCATTTGTACACAATCTAATGAATACCTTCTGTCATCTGATTGAGAGAACTTTACCTTTAGCTCATTAAGCTCTTTTTGCTTTATAACTTTTTTTATTTGCAATTTTGGTAACACTTAAGAATTAGATTCCATTTGTTAATTTAAGATAATGAAAATACGGTTATTTATTGTTAGTTCATGCTAATTCACAGTGCATTCACGAATGTTATCAAGCACAACTTTTGACTTTAATATGCACATTTTGAAATTAACATTAAGATTAATAAATGCTGTAGAAGGATTGTTCTTGCTTCGTTCATGTTAACTAAATTAGTTAACTCTAAATATATTAACTAATGGAATATAAAGTGTTACCGCAGTTTTTTTTTTTTTTAAGATGAACACTTATTGCAACTTAGATTTATTTCATTATCCATATTTTTTTTTTCAGAGGAATCATGTTAAAATGTACCAAATACGATCATCAGGCTTTGGATGACTCAACTCTTTTTCGAGAAACTTTTATTACTGTATTGCATATCTTTACATGTTTTGAAAGACATTTTATTGGGAAATAAATATTGGGAGTGGCAACTAATATTTATATGCATTTTCATGCAAGCATCTGCTATACTCTTTTAAAAAGCTCACTGATTTACATTTATCAGAATTTATAACTTTTTGGCCATATAAATATCAAATTAATATATATTGCATATGATGATAAGATTTTGCAAACTATTTTTTTTTTTTTTTTCTGTACCTACTGTCTGTAATGCAATATTCAAAGTCCAGTCGACTGCATTTATGGCACAAAAACATCAAATGAACATGAGACTTTAGAAACTCTATGCTGTAGTGAGAAAGTATTTCATGTTCAGGTTCATTGAATTAACTCAAGTCGACTTTAACTTCACTTCATGGACCAAAACATGACAACTTCAAAAAATGCATGCAAAAAAAATAAATAAATTGTAGAACAATATCTTTCTGCTATATACAACTTTTGCTCAGTGTCTAATTATTTTAGATGTCAGAGCCCTTTCTGAAAACAGAAGAAATATTTATAAGTCAATTAGAAATCGTATTAATGTGTTTATCTCTGAAGCGCGTGGCACCGCTTCAAAACGTTTCTGAATCCAGAGGTTATATGTGATGTTTAAATGATGAATCTCTTATTGAGACTGGAGTGTGAGAGCTGAACATTGAGATGTTTCGTGTCTGTTTTCAGATTTCAAGCACGTGCTCGAGCTCTTCCCCCTTGTTTCTTTCTTCTGCCAGATCTTTTCCTCTTTTCTAGCATGCCCCACTACAAAACCAGCCCGTTAATTGGGCAGCGAGAGCCGTACCATCTGCGACGAGCGCGTCGGCATCACTCCGGCTTGATTTATGACTGCACAGACCAAATCATAAAGAGTCCAGCTGAACACAGACAGCGACTGGCTGCCCTTTCCAGCTTCCAGCTCACAAAGGTGTGGACAAATCTGAGTCTCCATGAATTACATTAGGCTTCGGTAACAGCCGGCACGGCAAGGGTCTGCGTGTTTTAACCCTGTGATGGATGCACGCTGCTGCACGAGCTGATAACTGTTGATTATTACGGTGTCAAACAGACTAGTGCTGGGTAATTCAAGTGTCCTTTTACAACTCTGAGACTCTGAAGAGTTTGGGAAATGCTTAGCCTTGATTGAGTTTTTCCAAAAAGAAAAGAAGCTTATAAATTTAGAAAATGTCATGCATGGAGCCCCTAAGATTGTGTTCAGCATCCATTGCATGCTTTTGTTTTCCATGAAACATCCTTGAAATAAGATCAATGTATTTAACATTGCATGAATCTTTAATCATTTTACCAGTGCAGTAAGACAAAAATGCAGTTAACTTAATTTTAATAAATACATTTATTCAATTATTAAATACTAATTAATAAAAAAATATAATTTGAAAAAAAAAAAAAGATCCAATTCGGATATATATTCAATTACTAAATACTATAGTGATTTAAAAAACTAGACTAAAATTAACTAGAAAAAATCTAAATAAAATTATTGAATCTTACTTCCAATCTATATTTAAAATAAACTTCAGATTTTAACAAGACAATTAGAGAAAATGCTTGTATAGAATAATTATTTTAATTTTATTTAAATGAATAAATACAACTCCAGAGTGGTAGAGAGTCCTGGAGTTGCCCATGGTGAGAGGCGGAGGGCAGGAGTGGGTTTGCTAATAGCCCCCCAGCTCAGCCGCCATGTGTTGGAGTTTACCCCGGTGAACGAGAGGGTCGCTTCCCTGCGCCTTCGAGTCGGGGATAGGTCTCTCACTGTCGTTTGTGCCTACGGGCCGAACGGCAGTGCGGACTACCCGGCCTTCTTGGAGTCTCTGGGAGGGGTGCTGGAAAGTGCTCCAACTGGAGACTCCGTAGTTCTACTGGGGGACTTCAACGCTCACGTGGGCAGTGACAGTGACACCTGGAGGGGCGTGATTGGGAGGAACGGCCCCCCTGACCTGAATCCGAGCGGTGTTCTGTTATTGGATTTCTGTGCTAACCACGGTTTGTCCATAACGAACACCATGTTCAAGCATAAGGGTGTCCACCAGTGCACGTGGCACCAGGACACCCTTGGCCGGAGGTCGATGATCGACTTTGTGGTCGTGTCATCAGACCTTCGGTCATATGTCTTGGACACTCGGGTGAAGAGAGGGGCGGAGCTGTCAACTGATCACCACCTGGTGGTGAGTTGGATCCGATGGCGGGGGAGGAAGCTGGACAGACTCGGCAGACCCAAACGTACTGTGAGGGTCTGTTGGGAACGTTTGGCCGAGCCCCCTGTCAGAGAGATCTTCAACTCCCACCTCCGGCAGAGCTTCGACCGGATCCCGAGGGAGTCTGGAGATATTGAGTCCGAGTGGACCATGTTCTCCACCTCCATTGTCGCTGCGGCTGCTCGGAGCTGTGGCCGTAAGGTCTCCGGTGCCTGTCGAGGCGGCAATCCCCGAACCCGGTGGTGGACACCGGAAGTAAGGGATGCTGTCAAGCTGAAGAAGGAGTCCTATCGGGCCTGGATGGCTTGTGGGACTCCGGAGGCAGCTGACGGGTACCGGCAGGCCAAGCGGACTGCAGCCCGGGTAGTCGTGGAGGCAAAAACTCGGGCCTGGGAGGAGTTCGGTGAGGCCATGGAGAAGGACTATCGGTTGGCCTCGAAGAGATTCTGGCAAACTGTTCGACGCCTCAGGAGGGGGAAGCAGTGCCCTACCAACACTGTTTACAGTAGAGATGGGCACCTGTTGACCTCAACTGGGGATATCGTCGGGCGGTGGAAGGAATACTTCGAGGATCTTCTCAATCCCACCGACTTGTGTTCCGTTGAGGAAGCAGTGGCTGGGGACTCGGGGGGGCACTCGTCCATCACCCGGGCTGAAGTCATCGAGGTAGTTAAAAAGCTCCTCGGTGGCAAGGCACCGGGGGTGGACGAGATCCGCCCCGAGTACCTCAAGTCTCTGGATGTTGTGGGGCTGTCTTGGCTGGCACGCCTCTGCAACATCGCATGGCGGTTGGGGACAGTACCTCTGGACTGGCAGACCGGGGTGGTGGTCCCTCTTTTCAAGAAGGGGGACCGGAGAGTGTGTTCCAACTATAGGGGGATCACACTTCTCAGCCTCCCTGGAAAAGTCTATGCCAGGGTACTGGAGAGGAGAATTCGGCCGATAGTGGAACCTCGGATCCAGGAGGAACAGTGTGGTTTTCGTCCCGGTCGTGGAACACTGGACCAGCTCTATACCCTTTCCAGGGTGCTGGAGGGTTCATGGGAGTTTGCCCAACCAGTCCACATGTGTTTTGTGGACTTGGAGAAGGCATTCGACCGTGTTCCTCGCGACATCCTGTGGAGGGTGCTCCGGGAGTATGGGGTCGGCGGCTCCCTACTTAGGGCTGTTCGGTCCCTGTACGACCGGAGCAAGAGCTTGGTTCGCATTGCCGGCAGTAAGTCAGACCTGTTCCCGGTGCATGTTGGACTCCGGCAGGGCTGCCCTTTGTCACCGGTTCTGTTCATAATTTTTATGGACAGAATTTCTAGGCGCAGCCAAGGGCCGGAGAGTGTCCGGTTTGGGGACCATACGATTTCGTCGCTGCTTTTTGCGGATGATGTTGTCGTGTTGGCATCCTCAGACCAGGACCTTCAGTGTGCATTGGGACGGTTTGCAGCCGAGTGTGAATCGGCTGGGATGAGAATCAGCACCTCCAAGTCCGAGGCCATGGTTCTCAGTCGGAAAAGGGTGGATTGCCCACTTCAGGTTGGTGGAGAGTTCCTGCCTCAAGTGGAGGAGTTCAGGTATCTTGGAGTCTTGTTCACGAGTGAGGGAAGGATGGAACGTGAGATTGACAGACGGATCGGTGCAGCTTCTGCAGTAATGCGGTCGCTGTACCGGTCTGTCGTGGTGAAGAAGGAGCTGAGCTGTAAGGCAAAGCTCTCGATTTACCGGTCAATCTACGTTCCTACTCTCACCTATGGTCATGAGCTGTGGGTCATGACCGAAAGGACAAGATCCCGGATACAGGCGGCCGAAATGAGCTTTCTCCGTCGGGTGGCTGGGCGCTCCCTTAGAGATAGGGTGAGAAGCTCGGTCACTCGGGAGGAGCTCAGAGTAGAGCCGTTGCTCCTCCACATCGAGAGGAGCCAGCTGAGGTGGCTCGGGCATCTATTTCGGATGCCTCCTGGACGCCTTCCCAGGGAGGTGTTCCAGGCACGTCTCACCGGGAGGAGGCCCCGGGGAAGACCTAGGACACGCTGGAGGGACTATGTCTCCCGGCTGGCCTGGGAACGCCTCGGGGTCCCCCCGGAAGAGCTGGAGGAAGTGGCTAGGGAGAGGGAAGTCTGGGCGTCTCTGCTTAGACTGTTGCCCCCGCGACCCGGCCCCGGATAAGCGGAAGATGATGGATGGATGGATGGATGGATGAATAAATACAAATTTATTCCATTAAATTAATTTAAAATAAAACATTACTTAAAATGTAATTTAATTCCAATAATTATATATTTACTAAATATTATTAATTAAATTAAATAAACAAATAATTACAATAAATAATAAATAAATAAATGTTAACTTTTAAAAAATACGTAAATCAACTACTAATCAGTAATTTTTTTTTCAAATAATAAATGTATCTTCTTTCAGTGCTTTTTAATATTTAAACATTAGAAATAATATTAATTTAAAATAGTATTTTTTTTATTTTTTTTTACTTATAGGTTTTTGCTTATATAAACAACAACAACAACAAAAAAATATGCCAGTGTGATAAGAAAAATAAACTTATTTTCCCTATTTTAGAAAACAAATTTTCATCTAATTTTGCTTCTCAGGTTAATGTATCGTGATTTAAGAATGTTAAATATATATATATTTAACTCCATGAAACTGCAGTATTAATGCTAACAGCTGGCAGGCTATAAAACCTTGAGAAATCTAAGAACAATGAGTGTTGATTTGAAGCCTTGTTTGTGATTTATAGTTTATGGACTCTTACAATCTCCCCATGGGCTTAAAGTAGAGGGTATAGAAGCTCCCGCTGTTAGTCTGAATTACGCTGAGCAGCAGATCCCGCTGAGAGATGTTCAGATGTGAGGTCTGGAGGACTGAGTTCTCTCCACGCGTCTCTGCATGCAGGAAAACAACTCAAGCTTCATGCAAACTTAAACAGTGAACATGTAGATGATATGCTTGTTGCTAATTATGTGAAAAGCTCATTAGCACAGTCTATATAATCATTTCATATAAAGCATGCTCTCATCCTCAGAGACAGGCTCTCACTGTACAATCTGATAAATACTGCACACAAAACATCTTCCTCAAGACTGAAGTCACACACACACACATATATATATATATATATATATATATATATATATATATATATATAAACAACTTAAAAAATGTACACCTTAAAAAATATATATATATTTTAAATATAATAAAAAATGTAACATTTATATATATATATATATATATTTTTTTTTTTTTTTTTTTTTTTTTTTGCATTTAAAATAAATAATTAAATAAATAAAAAATTTTATCAAATAAATGACAAAAACTTGCCAAAATGACAAAAAAAAGCACACTTGTTTTTGTTTGAAATCAATTTAAATTCAAATGAAAATTTCAAAATATGAAAACAAAATCAAACTGAAATATTCCAAAAAAAAAAACCTATGATAGTTTTTTGCTATATTAAAATAACTGGTCAGAGTCTTAATTTAAATAATTAATGACAATTAAAATGAAGGTGAAAAAACAGTAATGAAATAAATGTATTTATATAAATATATTTTTAATTAAATTATTTCTTTTATTTTAGATGAATGGAGAAATTAATATTTGCCATGTGAAATTTTAGCTAGGTAGTTGTCAACTTCAATTAGATATGAAATGACTTTCTATGTTAATATATGTTCTCAAACCAGTTAGACAGTTCATGAATAACTCTTTAAATCAACAAGGTTGCTGCATCAGATGCGTCTAGCTTCAGTTGTTAGAACAGAAGTGATCTAGTTTAGTTTAGTGAGGTTCGGTTGTTCTGGTTCGATTCAGGGTTCGAGATGACTGTTCCAGCCCTGTTTTTAAACTGGAAAGTTTCCTTACATGTGAACTTTATGCACAGGAGATTATAAATGCTTTTTCCAAAAAAAAGTTTTATTCTTAACACAGTTTTACCTTCACCTTGAGCCAGTGAAAGGCTTGTCGGTTGGATCTGTCAGTCTGTTGAGTGAAATAAGTTTTCAGAAAGCGCTAAAGTGATTCCAGTGCTCACAGAGAAGAGAACAGCTGGTTTGACCTGCAGGGTCCCGATGCATCACAGAGATGTTCAAGACGGCCCCAGCGGTCACGCTCCGAGCACATCACTCAATGTGTCTTATCATTACTGTGTTGTTTGACGATTGGAGATTGAAGCCAGCGGCAGCCAAGCTTGAAATCTGCTTTTCGGGATTTTGATGGACACATCGAAAGTGGTTTGAAAAAGCGTCGAACATCATAAAACCTAACAGTGTCACTTCAGCTGTAAAATCTGAGACTGTCGTTGTTTGAATAGTTTGACTTCTGTAAGTGAAGCCGTTTTAACTGTTACTCTACGTTCAAGGGCAAAACTGGTGAAATTTTTTATTTTGCAATCTCGAAAAAATAATTGCTAATTCATAAAACCATAAAAACTAGAGTACAAAAAACGTCACTTCATGATGCAGTATTAACTTTAAACAATTTTCCCTCCAAAATTTCTAGTAAATTTCAACAACAATTTAAAGAAACCACAAATACACATTGAATTAAATGTGAAAATTTTGATGTAGAAAGACTGAAACTGGATTTTCTTGTAATATGTAATTTAATATTTATTTTATTTGCAGTTTGTCCACGAACAAAAGTCACATAAGTCTCTGTTTATGAGTTTTACAGCTGGAAGTATTTGTTGTGCCATGCACAAAGCTCATCTATGAAATTGTGTTAATTCATCTGTTTAAAATAAAATTATTTTACATATTTGAATTGATTGCCATGTTTTTCTCATTATATATTGCAATTATAAATGGAATAGAGATACTAAATTACATTACTTTGTGTAAATATATTATAAAAATATTACAAACCTAGTGATATTATTAACTTAAACCATAAAAAATTAATTAGGCTAACTGAAATAAAAAAGTAGTACATTAACTGAACAATGTCCAATTAATAGTAATGATACATTAACACACACACACACACACGTGTATATATATATATATATATATATATATATATATATATATATATATATATATATATATATATATATATATATATATATATATATATATTATTATTATTATTATTATTATTTCTTTTTTTTTTTAAAAAACACTTTATTGTCCCCAAGTTGAGATTCATCATTATTAAATTAAAACATATTTTATTTTATTATTATTTTATTTAGCTGCCAAGGCAACATTTCTCACTTCCATTTAGTTAAACTGGATGACCTAAAATAACTAAAACTGAAATATAAATGAATGAATATGTTAGAAAAATATTTTGATAATTAAAACTTAAAACAATAACCAACTACTGAAATAAAAAAAATAAAAATGAAAACTGATAAAAAAAAAATAAAAAAATCATACAATAAAATTAAGATACATTTGAAATGATTATTTTTTCTCTCTCTCAGTGTATTGAGATCCAATACTACTTAAGTGAAATAATAAACTCCCATGAATATATACTCAAAGTTAATAAACACAAGTTACATATTCAATTTCATGAAACATCAGAAATGCTCAAATCTGATTTGGTCATAAACCCTTAAAACTTGTTTTTTAAATACTGTGTGTTCGGTTTAATATGATAATCCAGTGAGGTTTTATGGTTATAAATACAAATATGAAGTTAGAAATGAGCATATTTAATGAAACAATTCATGTCTAAAGCATATATTTAATTGAAGTGATATTTTGTCATATCCACATCATTTTAAACTGTACGTAATTACTTTCCTGCAATGATGCATTGTAGACCTGCCTTGATGGACATTTCCATTAATGCAAAAATGATTTAGCGATTTTCACAACAGCCATGCAGGTGCAAATAGATATTGAAATACTATGAATGCATGCAATCATGTACTGAAAGCAGAAAAAATGAAGACATTAAGACAGTCATGCATTTTTTTCTTACAAGTTTGGGAAGCAACTGAGTAATTGTCTGAAACTCTCCATCTGTTTTGATTGACACGTTGCATTCATTTATTTCATGGCTGTCAGGTTCCTCTGCACGTCTGTTTTCCGAAGACTGGAAAAATGGTCAGCGTTTCTCTTTCTCTCCGCCTCATGCGCATTTTAATACCAACAATAAAGACCTGCAGCAAAATGAGTAGGAGTCGTTCGGATATTTTTCCACAGACTGTTTCTCAAACAGAGAGAAATCTGTGAGAGAGAAATGCCTGACCTTAGCCGCAGATAAAGCCGAGAGACGAGAGATCTCCAGCCGTCAGCATTTACCTCTCTGACTGGCTCCGCTCTTTTACTATCATGCTGCTTGAACACGAGTGTGTCGCACTGAAAGTTTCCAGCGTTGAGTTTCCCTGCAGCAAACACAACAGAGCACAGATCGAGGACTGCTCAGACACGACGGGCTTTAAAGAAAAACCCAGCAGCCTCAACGAGACCAAAGTGAATGCATGCACTGATTTGTTTCCACAGCCGTGTTTACAGAGGTTTATCTAAAGGCACTCTTTGCATGTTTGTGCATCACAAAGGCCACTGAAATATGACATATATGTGATAAATCATGTAATTATAACATTACACATATAATTTAGGAAGTGGTTGTCAGCTAAAGATCCTCAGCAAACTTCTTCACTAATACTTCAAACTAGTCTCAACAACTGTATTTCCTTTTCAGAATCAAAATTCCCAAAGCATTTTGAACCTTGACATATGAGAAAGTCTCATTTTAAAAGTCATGTGAATTTTTATAGTAAGTTAACATTTTTGTAGATATATAAAGCTATACAATATTTTATTTTGGGAAAAAAAATAATGAAATAAAAAATATTTTAAAATCCTTATCCAGTAAATCACAAACAACCGGAAAACAATGGAACATTTTAATACTGTTGTGGACAACAGTAACAATTTTGGAGCCAAAATGCTTGAGAATCACTAAATAAAATGTAGGTATCAAGACGAAGAGAGAGTCAAATACAGGGTTAATACGGTCAACTAACTCTAAAGCCATAAAAAAAAAAATCAAACATTAACTGAAATAAAATACAAAATACTAAACACACAACAAAATAACTAAAGAGATTACCTAAAATGATGAAATATTAATACAAATTATAACAGTTTCTCAATGGTACTAAAATAACACTGGTAAAAAGCAAAGTAGTTATTTCAGACAGATATTTAATCAAAAAATGTAAATTCATAATGAATTATCAACAGGCAATAAAAAAGAAGAAGAAAGAAAATTAACTTGATTCACGCAATTTTTTTTTCAGTACCATTCTAACCATATCTAACCGTTCATAAATCAAGATACATTTAGGAAGAAAAATGGCATGAGATATTAAGTCTTCTGAAAAATAAATAAATATCTGCTAATGGAAAAGATTACTATTATTTTCAAGATTATTGTCCCCACTGGCAGATATGTTTCTTGTTTTAAGCATAAACTCACTTCAGAAAAGTATTCCATTTTTCTTCTCAACTAAATGTACTTTGGTTTATATTTAGGTAATGTTTAGATATTTGTACTGAAATCAAAACACAAACACTAAACAGGAAAATCATGTTGCAGTTTTCTAAAAGCAATAAAAACAAATCATTATAAATGTCTTTTACGTAAAGTTAAATGAAAACAGTGAATGGTTGCTGGCTAAACTAGTCAAATGTGACAAATAACAAATAGTCAAAAAGTCTGGCATAAAATAAAAAAAACACACATTTCTTCCATATTAGCACAAACTATTGCAATATTGCAATTTTCTTCCATAATAGCACAAACTATTGCAATATGCTGCTTAAAAGGTTGAGTTGAGTTAAAGCAATAATTCCTCACAGAAGCGTTGTGACTGAGTGAAGAAACATTCACATGCACTGGACAGTGATTCACACACTTTGAGCACCATTGACATCACGCCAGACCCCAAAACATCGATTCTGTCACCTCCAAACCTCATCCATATTATAAACCTTAACGTATGAACCTGCTTCAAGAGGAAAATCGATCGGCTGGACTGAACCCTAATGATTTGATATGCAATGACTCATGAATTGCTACTGAGACCAAACACTGAACACGAGCGATTTCATTGAATCTGGTTTAGTTTGAAATGCAATGTTTTTGGATGACCCTGCACCACTTCATGCAATATATTATTTCAAATTTTAAGAGTTAAATATGACTTGGATGTGTTTTAGGTTTCTTTGTATGATTTGTTTCCCCTAAAGTGCATTTTATCTCATTTGCTGCACAACATCGGATCCACGGAGAGCGGAGGATGCATTCATCATATTCTGTGATATTTCCGTGTTTCTGCTGGAGAGGACGCTCTGCTCTGATGCATGTAATTACGAGCTGAAGGACATTCATTTGTCTGTCCTTCTGTTGAGCAGCACACGGATGAATGCTAACACAAACATTGTTTGACATGAGTTCTGCCAGAATCCTCTCAATAGGCCATTGACTTCATTTTTTTTAATGCAAAAGAGATGATTGAATAAGTTCGTCATAGGCAGATGCCTGGGACTCCTGCCTTCAAAGTCCCAGAGCAGCATTAGTGAAGATGAGAGTCTGGTAGATAGAAATGTTGCACACTGTTCACTATATACTGTAAACTGCCTAGTTGTTTTACATTCGAATGCACAACAGTTTGCAGTACACACTAAAAAAACTGAGTATTGTTGTCTGGTTCTCCTGTAAAAATATCTAAACTTCTTAATCGAGTTACATTTATTTGAGAAACAAATTCCTCGAGATATTAAGTCTTGTTTTGTTGTAAGCCTGAAACAATAAATAAATAAATAAATAAATACTGTGTCTGTCAGTGGGGGCAATAAAAATAAACTTAATTCAAATGGAAAACAAAATCATTTTTCTAACCACGCTGGCAGATGTTTTTTCTTGTTGTAAGCAAAAACATTTCTCTTAATTTTGATTTAATTTAAATTTAAGTTTTATATATCATCTAATGTAATTTTGCTTCTCAAGTAAATTAATCTTCATTTAAGAATGCTTAGATATTTTTACTGGGAAAAAAAAGACAAAATGCATTAATAAATAAATAAATACTATTCTAATTTTCATGTTAAAATGTCGGAACAAATCTTGAAAAATACACATTTAATAATTATTAAACATACTGATTCAATTTAAAATTCAATTTTATTTAAAATTATTTAATTTATTTTTAATAAGTATTAATGAATTGTATTTAAGTATTTATTTAGAATTTTATTTGAATTATTTTACTCTTTTAAATTATTTAATTTTATTAAATTATTATCTAGTAATTTTTATTTATTTTTTTATTTACGTAATTGCACAACATTAATGTTATCAGGATTTGTTCTTATAGAATATATGTACTGGAAATATAAATACACTTTATATTTCATATAAAATTTAATGCAGTGTTTTTTCTCAATTAATTATAACTTGATTTAAGAAAAACGCAACAAAATTCTAATGTATTTTTATTTTGCAGTGAGACATTAAAAAACTGCAATAAATTATAAATAAAATTCCACATTGTCACATGACCTCATGACCTCATTGACCACATGACCACATGAAAATTTATTTTGCAAATGTAATCCAAAGCCAAGATTTTTCATTCTGTTCTGCATACTACTTTCTTTTAAAAACAGTACACAAAAGTGTCTAGACTACAGGACTCAGAGAGCTTTGTATTATAAACCTATTTGAAAGCAACTGAACTTTATCTAAAGCTGGTCTCAGCATCAGACGGCACGTCTTCAGTCCTTTCACTGTCCGTCTGATGCATACGGCACAGAAAAATGACACAAACTAGCAGACGCAGGCAGTTTTAATCTGATTTGCTGGCTTTACACGACTTCAGTCAGTCCGTCTGGACATGAAGTCATGACTAAAGGGTGACGGACTGATGCAATGATCATTTCTGAGAAATAATTAATCACCAAACACTGCTGCTTTCTGTAAAGCTCATGGATATGGGCCAAAATCTGCAATGAATTCGTGTCAATGCTGGTTTAAAGAATTGGTGTAGAAAGCGTTTTCATGATATGCTTATTCATTGATAAATTTATTATTTTAATGTAAATAATTTAATTGTATTGATTTAATTTATTTCTTGTATTCAGTAATTGAATACAATCTAGAATGTTATTGTTTCATTTAAGTAATTTATTGTCCATATCTTTATTTTTTTATTTTTTTTACAGTTTCTTGTTCTATTGCTTCTCAAGTTAATGCAACTTGACTTAAGGATGCTAGGGCCAAACACACAATAATGAATATAATAAATATATGGTTGATTTTTCCATTTGTAGACATGTCATGTTTAGATTCAGATCCTTAGAAATATTCACTATATTTAAAATGAAATTATCATTAATCACATCATAAATGTCATATTTCTTGTTACTACTGTAAATCTATATAGCGTTTTAGTGCCACGTTAAAAAAATTAAAAATTACGAGATTAAAGTCATAATATTTTGAGAATAAAGTCAAAATGATGAAAATAAAGTCGAAATGTTTCGAGAATAAAATCGAAATATTAAAAGGATAAAGTCGAAATGTTTCAAGCATAAAGTCAAAATATTACGAGAATAAATTTTAAATATTACGAGAATAAAGTTGAAATATTACGAGAATAAAGTTGAAATATTACGAGAATAAAGTCGAAATGTTTCGAGAATAAAGTCAAAATATTACAAGAATAAAGTCGAAATGTTTCAAGAATCAAGTCAAAATATTATGAGAATAAATTTGAAATATTACAAAAAATAAAGTTTAAATGTTTCGAGAATAAACTCCAAATATTTTGTGAATAAAGTTGAAATATTACGAGAATACATTTTCACATATTTGGAATTTTCACAAAGAAAACAGTAATTTAATTTAATCAATTGTTTCACATAAATAAAGCTATCTGATCTTTAAAGAGCTTGAAAAATACATTATTTTAAGACACATAATTTGTGTTTCGCTATAAAACTGATTTTAAAAGCAGAGACATTAAAAGTTGGTCTACCAAAATCACGAATCTTATTGCTATTGGGTAGCTGGCACACTACAAATAACGAATGTAATGGAAATATTATTTCCAAGCATACCTACAGTCCCCACGAGTATGACACATGGTATGATTTCTCCTAACAGTCCCACATGTATTTGTACTCAAATAATCTTTGTAAAAATGATATTCTGAAGTTGTATACACTGTATCAACAATTTCATATAAACCAGTCCCTAAACGGCATATCAGAACAAAACCTGAGATAAGTGGTCAGTTTACGGTCAGAATAAGCTGCGGTGGGCAGAAATCTTGGCGAGCTGAGAGTTTTCCCCCTTGTCACTATAGCAGCTGTGTTTGTTTACTGTCCGTGCAACCCAATATCTTTAATTTCATGAGCTTTAGATTTTGCCACCTTCATTTTTCCGTCAGTTTCCATTAATCCACCCACCTGCTCTCTCTTCTTTTCCTCCATAACTGTATTATCCGTCCACACACACACAGCCTTCAGATAATGCTTTACTCTCCGTTTTATTCACTTTTCTCTGTCCAGAAACTCTGCTTTCCTCCACTTTCCTCGTTCCCAATAACACCAGTCTTGGATATCGCACAGATCTCTTGCCAATCTTTAATTATTTCTTCCTCTAATCTTTTGCTTCCCGCCCACTCTCTCTGGAAGTATGAAAGTTTCTCCTAAAAATTCTGCGGCCTAAATATTTCCAAAAGCAGACGATTCCCTGGAGTGTCAAAGCATTAGGAAAATAAAAGAGGACTGTTTCGTTATCAGAGCGACTTGATAAATATTTCCCCCGGGATACTTTCTGTAATCGTATTATTTTAATTACTACTAGTTTAAAGGTCTCGGCAGTGGCTTTCAGGCTAAAGAAATACCGAAGCTAATCATTTGATTGAATGAGTCGAAATTCGAAACATTCAGAGTCACAGGAGTGTTGTGATAACAGTTATATTATAAGCACCAAAATGTACAAAAGACCTGAAATCTACTCTGCTCTGCCTCTAAAGTTCACTGATCATTGCGTAAATCTGCATTCTCAGTGTGGCCACAAGAGGTGCTATATCTGACACGAGCGTCATGATGGAGAAACAGTTAGTTATATAGTTAAAATATTAAAATATAGCCAACTACAGTACCTGAATAATATCTGGATCTGGTATGGACAAACTCTGTCTGAGTACTAGGATCCTACCACAATGCAAATAAATAAATAGACTAGATAACACGTATTTTAAGGTCTAATTCTCACCAGCTACTACCGTAGTTGCTTTTTGGCATGCATATTACTATCATGTTGGCTGTTTATAAGTACTTATAAAGCACATATTAAAGAGCCACACAGATGGGAAATCAAAAATTACATGTATTACAGTGTATGATGTAGCTGTCAATCAGTGTAAACGATGTGCAAAGTAATTAAACCGAAAAGTACACGATTTATAAAGTTATTGGCTTCTAAAGTAAGGAGTCGACTGTGAATCGCTGAAACGAGTCGTTATAGATTTCAAATCTTTTGCCCATCTCTATGTACGTCACTAGGAACACTTTGCATAATAATCTCCGCCTACCATCTTGGGAGAAACTGACCTCTGACCTGCCCCACCCCCCCACACAGACGCTGTGGTTGGTGTGATAGCATCGTGTCGAGAAGACAGTGTGTTTTTAATTGTAAAGGCAAGTTTGTTTTAATTTCACTGCCAAAGAATGAAGATCAGAAGAACCAGTGGCTAAAATTCATTTTTACCACAATACCAGAGCAGTACAACAAACCCTTGTTGTGTTCACAACATTTCACTGATGACTGCTTTTCTAATCTCGGTGAGTACAGCGGGATTTTCAAAGCGTTTGGCCATAAAAGAGGGTTCATTACCAACTTTATTTAGAACAACGAGCATCTCCGAATCACAACACGAAGTATGATTATGAAGTTATGTGTTTGTTTTCTCCCGAGCGTGTTATCAGTATGTGTGCTGTCTGCAGCCTTTCTCTGCGCTGATCGTCATGTACAAACACTCATTAAAATGAAGTGTAACTCCGTGAATACTCAACGAAGAGACATGAGAGAGATATCTATAGAAAGCTTGACATGTCTACTTTAAAACTAAACAAGTGCTGCTGAAAACAGATATTCTTTGATAAAGTAATCCATATGAAAACAACACGATGTCTGTTTTTCATGTCTCCCTTCATTATCTTCTAATGTGACCACGTCCCCGCGCTGAACGCTCTATTCAGATTCAAACTGAAGCGCGCGGCTTGAATACACCCACACAGAAGAAAAAGCAGCGAGACTGTTCAAGTTTTTTATTTTACTGTTTGCTTCGCGATGAGAGGAATAAGACATAATTCACCCCAAACAGATGCTAACGCATAGTTTACCGTGGAGGTGTGTGCAGAACAACCAATCAAACCTGACTATGTTAGTTGACCAATCAGAACACAGTATGCTACCGAAAGGTGGGGTTTAAGGAAACTGAATCTTTTGAACAGCTTCGCGCGAACCGTTTGGGGATCTCTGAGAATTGAGGTAATGTTAAAATGATATTTTGACAAAATGACAATGTTTTTTAACCTTGGATGGATTTAAACCTAATGTACAGGACTTATAAACAGTGATAGGAAGCTTAGAATTTTCATCTTACTGGCTCTTTAATGCTTTATTTTGCATGAACATATTTAGATCCCTTATTCTGACCCCATACTTCAACTTATCAATGATACCTTACTGACTATTAATAAACAGCGTATTAGGAGTCAACTGAGGAAAAGTCAATGAAGTTAATGATGAGAATTTGTCCCTAAACTGACCCAAAACGACTGCGTAATATTTGTATTTAGTCTTTTTTTGACTTGTTTTCATGAGCTAGAACATTTTGACTTGTTTTTTAATATAACAATTTTTTTTATGTGGCTTGTCTTGAGAGATGTTTATAGCTATACCAACAGAACTTGTTCATATAAAATGTTGGTAACACTTTATTTTAAATCCATGTAACATGTTACTATTACAATAACAATAACAATAACTATGCATAATTACATGCAAATAACCCTTAACCAAACCCTAATCCTAACCCTACCCATATACAGTGTTAAATGATATTACACAGTACTTAAATGCATAATTACTCAGTAACGAGGACATCTTAAAATAAAGTGTAACCAAAATGTTCTACCTCTGTTTACCAGTAACGCTTTAATCGCAATAGCATTTGTTGCATTTGATAACATTAGTTAACCACATTATTCACCATAATTTAATAATGGACAATACTTCTTCATTTATTCACCAAATAGATTTTTTTTTAAGTTCAAAAGTTTACATTAAGACAATTTTTTTTATTTTTTAAAGATCTGGTTTATATACGTAGTTCACATTTAATACTGACGACTTCTATAAGGGTTTCATGGTGTTTTGTAGTCTTTATTGGAGCTTTTGGCCATTAGTCTCATTTTTTTTAAGCATTAGGCCACAAGACCTGGAGTTTGTGCTGATCTCACCTGAACAACCGCTGACTTTGATCAATGTCTCTCTGATGCCGTGATGGCAAAGACTCAGAGAGAGTTTCCGAGAGTTTCTCTCGTTTTCTTCCTATGATACATTTCATTCATCATCACGATCAGACAGAAACGCACCTTCAAAGCGGCCGGTTTCACCCAAACCTAATTCAGGCCCGACGTGACATTCTCACAGTCTCTCTCCGGTCCTTCTTTAGTCGTCGTTTTGCCAGTCGGCTCACGCAGAATCAAACCCGACGTCTGCCATTTGCAAAACAAATTTCCTGTTTTGAGACCCAACAAGATCTGACAAAATGAGAAAGCCACGAACACTGATGCCTCCGGAAGATAGCGGGTGAGAGAGAGAGAGTCTCGGCGGGAAAACCAACAACAAAAGCAGACAGAACGACAGGGTGTAGAGGGGCTTGTTAGCGGCGGAGGAAACAGACCGTGTGACATCCTGGTCCTCGCTGTGCGTCTACAACACCGTCGAGGGGACGCCGCTTCTCTGGGTTCAGCTTGCATTGGACCTTCATGGCCAATCAACATGCGTGTGGTCACAAAACATCCCTGTACTCACAAATCAGAATGTATCTAAACATAAATATCTGTAGCCTAAGATAGAAATGATCTGGTTTTATCACTGGAGGCATTCCCTGAGGATTCAAACGCATATCCTTGAGACATTGCCTTACCAACAAGACCATCCATGTTGTGGTGCTCTGAAGAAACAGAAGCTCAGAGTCTGATCCCAGGAACCTAGAAAGACACATTAAGAACATTTTCATCTCAGTACAGGATGAATTATCATGACATCATTTAAAAACAGCTACTGCACATCAGGATTAATCACAGATCCCAGTAAATCTCAAACACAGTTTAGGGATTGAGAACATGAAAGCTTTTTTAATTAAAATGTATCTCAACATTTTATAATTTTGTATTAATATATATATATATATATATATATATATATATATATATATATATATATATATATATATATATATATATATATATATATATATATATATATATTTTTTTATTATTATTTATTTATTTACATTTTTTTATAAATCCACTTTATCAATATATAGTATTGCTAAAATATTTTCTAAAAATATTTAATATTGTAACATATATATATATATATATATATATATATATATATATATATATATATATATATATATATATATATATATATATATATATATATATATATATATATATATATATATATATATATATATATATATTTAAATACTATATTTTTTCAAAGTATGTTTTATTTTAAATTCCTAAATATAAATAATTTTTATTGTTATAACAACACCTATTTATGTAGAATTGTCATAAAATATAAAATATTTTATTAAAATGCATAATATAAACATATAACATTTTAAATTCGATAAATGTTATATTTCTTTTTATAAAACATACTTTTATATTTTTTAACTCTACAATATGTTTATTCAGCATTTTTTAAACTGTTGTTTATGCAGCAAGTTGTTAAATATACAAATGCAACACTTAAAATATATATTCTAAAATATTTAATTAAAGTATATTACATTTTCTCTATACATTACATATATTTTATATTTGAACATTTTTATAAAAAATATTTAATATTTTAAAACTCAACGATTCAACTGCAACACTTTTAAAGTATGATGAATGTAGCATATTTATGAAAAAATAAAATAAAATTGGGCCTTTTTCCAAAGTCTAAAGGGAAACATATAGTGATGGCATTTTAACATTTCTGGAATATGTAATGTGACACAAATCCTTCAGATTGACCCAAACGACCCGTCGCTCGTGACTGCTGGCACTTTATGAATAATTCTGAAGCCAATAAACAGATCTGTTGACAAGAGAGAGTTACTTACCTCACTTAAAATTCAAGGGGCCGACGCGGACAAACAAAACGGCACTTGGAGAGGGAGCAACAGTCAGAATACATCAATACAAATGATCCTCGGAGGAGCTGAAGGGAAAGCTGTCACCATCTGCATCTGTGAAGAACGCTGGAGACGAGATGACACGAGTCCAGGGACAAACGCTGGAAACACACGCCGAATCATAGCTGAGAGACAAGCAGTTAGGAGGCCATTTAAGGCCATAATGTAGTGTTCCAATGCAGTTTAATTATTTTGAATTAATTATTCATAACGTACTCTAGCAGCCAAGTATTTAGACATATTGGAGTGAATTACATTTCTCATGCTCTTTAAAACATGTTGGACTTATGATGAAATGCTGAAAATTAGCATTAGCAATTATAAATTAAAATACAAACCTAAAATGACTTTAGACATTGGAAACTATAATTACATTATATTTTCATATTATATAATATTATTTATACCACTATTGTGTGTGTGTGTGTGTGTGTGTGTGTGTGTGTTTATATATATATATATATATATATATATATATATATATATATATATATATATATTAGGGGTGTAACGGTTCACAAAATTCACGGTTCGGTTCGATACGATACACTGATGTCACGGTTCGGTTCGGTTCGGTACGTTTTAGATACAGCAAAATGTAAAAACATCTCAACTTTTCAGAATGCTGCAAGCGCACCGCGGGTCATGTGACAAGAACTAACCAATCAGCTTCATCCTTTCCCGTAACAACGTTGAAAACTCAGCCAAGATGAAGGAACAGCTGTTCACAGTTGTATATGGATTGCAATTTTGAAATAAATTTAGTAGCAGAGCTACTGCAAGCGATTTTTAGAGCTGCAAATCCATTTATCCTTCGCTGAAATTTCCGCGTCTCATGGAGAGAGCACGTCATTGTTGCTTAGCAAAGACAGACGCCTCATGAGCGCTTCTGCCCAAGTGCTTTGGAAAGGAGGAGAAAGACGCGCTTAGCGTTTTCCATGCGTTTTTAGGCGCGATATGTGAACGGCCCCTAAGGCGCTCGCTCACTCAGCACGCGCTGAAGGCTCGTTGCAAAATGTCGAATGCATTTAACAGACCAGAAATATAAGATCCTAAAATAACCAACAGGTCTTGTGTGGGTGCACTTTGGATTCCCTGTAAGCTATAGTTTCTAAATGCTGCAGGGATAGTTTGTTGCGTGCTTGTTTCTCATTTTTTTCGTCTTTTCCCAGATACTGACACAATAAGGTGATGTCAGCGTAAATGAGTTGACATGTTTCAAGTATTCCCGCTGGTGTTTTTTTTTTTTTTTTTGTATTCCCGCTGGTGTACCCTGTCATGTTGCAGATGCGACATACCGTTGTTTTTTTATCCACCACTCTCTTGCCATCACCATTATAGCTTAAAGGGAATCCAAAGTGCACCCAAACACCAGACCTGTTGGTTATTGGAGGATCTTCTCATTTCTAGTCTGTTAAACGCATTGGCTATTTTGCAACGAGCCTTCAGCGCGTACTGCGTGAGCGAGCGCCTGCTGAGTAGCCTAACATAAACATATAAGTTGGTGTTTTTTTCTTCTTCGGGAGTGTCAGGGGCGTTGCCTGTTACGTTGTTTGGGTTATTGGGCTACCTTGTTGAACGCATATCATTATATTTCTCTTTTTTTTTTTAATATAATGAATTAGTCCAACGAACCGTTCGGTATACATAATGCGTACCGCGTACCGAACCGAAAGCGTCGTACCGAACGGTTCAATACGAATACGCGTATCGTTACACCCCTAATATATATATATATATATATATATATATATATATATATATATATATATATATATATATATGTTTTGATGGCTGTATTATTCTATAATGTGAATAATAGTCAAAATAAAGCATAAGAATGTTAGTTTGAAGTAGTATACATTTGATAACCATTAATGAATACAATAATACATCATTTCAAATTTCTACATTAACATTAACAAACCAATTACAATTTAAAATATAATTGTAAATATGTTTTGCTATATAAAATACATTTTTTTTTAAATATTTAACAAAATAGAAACATAAATAAACATAACTTTATACAAATATTTTTCATAACAAAACTAAATTTTTTAACTTTACAATAGTAAATAACAGAAATTACAGTAAATTACTATATATATATATATATATAGTAACACACACATTATTTCTAATAATAAATTGGAAAATAAAAAATTATAATTGTGTAAGTTGTACAAGTTGTATAAATGAATGATATTGTACCTCATCTATATTTGGTTTTCTGCAGGTGTTCAGGTGCGGCAGGTGAAGCTCAGGAGGGAGGACGAGTCTGTCTCTCCAAGCCCACAGTGAGGTCAGAGGGCAATGGGTCAAAGGTCATCCAGAGACAAAAACACATCATCCCAGAGGAGTTAAAGTGCCCTCGGGCAGACACGCGCGCACACACACACACACACACACACACACACACACACACACACACTTATGCTCTTATGCTCCACTGGGAGAATCCACTAATTAGCCTTAAATGTTGAGAGCTTTTACAAGGAGAACAAAGTGATCTGTTTTCAGCTTAAATGAAGACGAGCGTGTTAAAATACCACCAATAACAATACTAAATCTGTATAGGCCACATCAAATTAGTGAAATCAGTTTCCTGAAGTGTGGCATGATATCCTCCAATTAAAGCTATTTTGAGCCTATTTCTTTGGAGTATTTATCTTATATTTACCGTGCATACAGTTGTAACGACTTCATTTAATTTTTTTTAACAGTGTGGTCCACAATTGTAATCTGTTTTACAAAGTCTGTTTTACTGTTAAACAAAGAACCATTATTATGGCACACAAAAAAGCCCCTTTGTTTTCATTGTGACTAATCGAAGGTAACATTTTTACATCATGTGATCATTGTAGAGAAATCAGATCGTCTTGCTTCCATTGAGCATGTCTCTTTTAAAATTGTTATTCTGAATATAATTTCAAATGAAAATTTGTTACACGACAGAACTATTTAATTGAACAGCAAAGCTAAAATGTTATAAAAAAAAGAGATAAATGTATTTACTTTAAATTAAGAAATGAAACTCCATTCTTCACTCCATCATTACTGGACTCTCTATCATCAAACTGTTATCACCAAAAAGGCCTAAAATCCACTAAGTCTCACCTTAAAATATTATAAGACCCAAGTTGTATGCGTTTGGATCATATAGCACATAGTAATAATTTAACGCATTCTCCTTATGGGACATTCTGCAATTCTCCTGTGAGCGAGGTCCGGTAACTAAGAGGGTTCAAGGGTCAGTTGAGAAGAACCTTGATTGATCACCAACAGAAATCCAAGAGAGAGACCATTAATATTGCAGAGGTTTAATATCAGAGGTATTTTGTTGGGAAGTTAACGAGTCCTGAGTGGGCTCCTTCAGACTCAAGATCTCCCAATGGAATAAACCGTGGCGTTAATGAATCCTCAACGGTGTGCGGCAACATCACGCAAAAACAATGCACTGATTTATGATTCCTTGGACGCAATACTGTGGAATAAGTGTCGGCATCAGGTGCTCGGAGATGATGGTGCTCCACGAACAGATGCAGGAGTGTGAACGAGAGCACTTATCGTGGATGAATGTAATACAGCGACTAGGTGTTACAGCTGCATTACTCTTGCACACTTCCCTTGTGATAAACACTATCTACTGCCAAAACAACACGGTTGTAAACTAAATACATAGACTGGGTTTACTCCCTCATGGAAGTTCATTGAACAGCTCGAACAGTGACTTGGGAATATCTTTTTTCCACAAATGATTTGTGAACTCACTCTGATGTTCCAATCGGAATCAAATAATTCACGATGCATGTGATGCACGATGCATGATGCACGATGCGAACAAAATAAAACGTTTTGCAAACCTACACACAAGTCCCTGTCTGAATCAAATGATTCACAAAGTCACTCTGAAGTTCTGATCTAATTCAAATGATTCGCGATCTCAGTTTGAATATTGAGTCACGAACCTTGGAGCACAGATCACAAATTATTTGATTCACATCGGGATTTGGGTGCGGGTGCATGAAACATTTGATTCAATCTGAATCAAAAGGTTCGAACCCACAAATGATTTGCGTTCCGCACTCTGTAGTCCCGATCTAATTATTCATGATACAAGTTCTGAATCTGAACTAAATCAAACATTTTGCAAACCCACACTGAAGTCCTGATCTAAATCGAATGATTCACCATATGTGCATTGAAGTGTCAGTCAAAGGATTCGCGGATAGAAGAGCTTCAAAACAGTGAATCATTTTGTGACGAAGTGGTTAACTGATTCAGAGTTTCGAAAAGAGCTGTTTCAACCATCACTGTACGTATTTTTATTTGTATTTTTTTATTATTAAACGAAAAAAAAAAGCTATTTTGATCTGGTTTTCACTAGTGATTTGCTTGAACTGAATGGTCGAAGTTACATGTTTGAATCAATCGGCGCAGTTACGGTATAAATACAGTAACTCATTTAATTGAATTACTTTGTCTGTTCCTTTGCTTTTCTCATCTACAGTCATGTTTACACAACGCTGTTGGTACAACTACTAGCTTAGCTTGCTAGTTTTATGACATTAACTGAAATAAGTATGACGTTTTCAAATAAAATACTTTTATTTCCAATCCAAAAGCATCAAACACCAACAAACATATTCAGGTGTTAACTAGTGAAACACTTAACACTATGAGTTTGTAGCTTAATTTTTATTTTAAATAGTTTCTCCACTGCAATTCAGTTGGTAACAGTTAAATAGGAAATCAGTTGAAAGCATCCAGTCATCTCATACCATTTAAGCAAATTAAAAATGTATCAATATAAACCGTAATAAATATTTGAGAAATTATGGTTGTAGGCTATTTGATTCTATTAATCTATGAAGAGTGACAGTCAACGTAAAAAGAGTAAACAGCAAAAATGAAGAAAAAGCCAAAAATATAGCCAATTATTGCTCTCTCGCTAGGATAGTGTACACACATGACAACTGAATGACTAGATTAAATCCTCACAGCATGTCTAAAACATCAAAGTGTTAGCCATGGAAAGGAGCTTCAGTCTTTTATGTGATTATTTGGTTTAAAGGTACAGTTCATCCAAAAATGTAAAAGTTTTCATCATTTACACGCTGTTGTTCTAAACATAAAAGAAGCTATTTTGAAGAATGTCGGTGTTGGTGGTAGCCATATAAAGTTTTCTTTATTATGTAGGTCAAATGGCACTAACTGTTTGTTTACCAACATTCTTCAAAGTATCTTCTTTTGTGTTTAGCATAATAGGTGCATTCATACAAGTTTGGAACAACTTGAAGGTGGGTAAACAATTGCAGAATTAAAATTTTTTAAGTAATTTTAGTCTTTCTTCAGAAATACGGCTTTTATTCTTTTGGTAGTAGGAAATGTTTAATTGAAAGTCCTTCTAGAGATTGTTTGAGTGCATTAATTCAGATTAAATGTCCATAAACGGATAAATACACACAGACTGTAGCAGGGACATTAGAGTCTGCCTCAACTGATCATCTGTCATTACATTTCCATTAAACTCTGGCAATCATGATACTCAGCTGAAGGTCATTGAACCCGTTTCTCAAGAGCATCATCGGTGTTTAGCCAAGAAAGAGTTGGTGACACACAAAACACAAGCGCTTTTATTCCCCTTGATAACCGCCCGCCTTTACTGCTAATGGAAAGCTAATGAAAGGATGCGTCTGTGATGGAAATGTACATAGTAAAATATCATTTTAAAGGCTGAAATTGTTGACGGCAAATAGCCATCTACTTGAGATCCATTTAGGACGAGAGCCAGCGATGTGTAATTCACTCGCATGGCTCTTTGTGAAGAGGCTGACCGGACTTCCTCCGCTTTAATCAGAGCCGCTAAATGAGGATGGCAGATTTGTATGTATGTAAATAACAAGATAACATGAAACGATTATGAAGAAAGTTTATGAAAAGTTCAAGAAACTCAGGAAACAAAGAGCCTCATACATCAGGCCAAACCGTTCCTCATTTGTACTAAAGTTTTCGAGAGGTGGCATTGAGTCAAGAGTAAATGACTCTACGAGGGAGGTAAAATATCAAAACTTTTTACAGTTTTACCTGTTTTTACACTGTCAAGATCTGTTCTAGAAGTTTAATGTGAATCCGCCGGTCCACATCAGAACACAGCAACACAAACAACGAGGCATAAAGAGCGAGTTTGCAGCATGGGGAACATACCCACAGGATATGAGAACCAGGAACGGTGGCCTAGTTTATCTAAATGCCAGAAGGGGTTGGGTAACTGATTTTGATGGATGGGATGGCGATATATTATCTGAAGGAGGGGCCCGGCGGCTCGTGGCAAGAGATGGAGGTAGACAGGTGCAGAGGCTGGAAGATGCCGTGTGCGTTTACAGATCCTGCCAGAACAGAGTCACATGGCTTGGCTTTTTTAATGCCATTTAGACAGCAGGCTGTTGGAGAAGAAGAGAGGGAGGGAGGCTGCTACAACAGCACAGAGGAAATGAACTGTTCCACATCAGTAAATATTGGAAGGGAGCATTTGGAGAATGCCAAAAGCCGGCACAAAGCCAACCGCACATTTTTATTCATGCCGCGTGACGGCTTAAGGGCATAAGCCAATATAATACATCTGCGATGATGATAAGACCGTCCTACATTATCATGATAATCAAAACTTATATTATTATTGGATAGGCAGTGGGGGAGGAATTCACGTTCACCTCTAATGTTCTGAAAGGTGCGTCATGCACCGGTGAAAGTCAATCCCAATTTACTGCGGCAAAGATATTCAACACGTTTATATTCTCTGAATGCAAACCGTTGCTAGGTGTGTAACAAGTTTAATTAAAAAAGTCTATTGTGATATTTTGTACTCTAGTCGTCATTTTCAAGGTGTCTGGAGTGGATTATAGGTGTGCATCACCTGAAAAGAGTCCAGTGATATTCTGGTCTTAAGATATGGCCTTATTCAACATGCATCTGTGTGATTTTCAACTGTTTTATCATCAAACAGATTAAACTGTACTTAATGAAACAGCTCAACTTGATTCCCAACACTTAGAGTCCAAATAAACAAGAGACCAGTGATTCTTTCATTACGAATGTACATTGTATTTTGCATACATGTTATTGTTCTAATTAATGATGAAACATGATCATTAATTCAAACGATAACAGCTTGTGTTTTGTACATAACATTTCTTCAACATACTATAGTATATACATTTTGTCTAGAAACAGTCTGTTGACATGTAAAGGTCCTAAAATAAACTTTAGTTACTTTCGTGTACAGAGAATCGTGCTCCCTGTCGGACAGCATGTCCATGTTTGGTGGTTTGGCAATGCAGAGGAATTGAAGGCAAACACTTCCTGTTCTCTTTCAGAGTCTCAGATGTTTTGTGCTTTGGCTGCGTGCAAGAAAAGAGTAAAACGGTCCAAAGAAAAGAAAAGAAATTCTAGCTACAAATGTCATTTCAGTTCAGTTCGAGGTGCTCAAGCTTAAATTCAGATTCCGGTTCAAGATGTCTCCGATTACAGGTCTTAAATGGCATCAACTCCTGTAAATGCAAGGTCTTCACACATCTCAAATTATTATAGTCTTCTGTGTTTGGTTAGTATTTTATAATAAACCTACCAGATGTCAAGTTAAACTTGTGCAGATGTGAGTTATAATCAAAATCTGCATCACAGTTTTTAATGTCAACGTATGCTTGATTTCATCTATCACAAATTGATGGGATGGTGTACAATAGAGGCAGGTGTTTGAAGGACAGGACTCGTTTGCACTGAATATATCTTGCATTAAGTTTCATTTTCTTTCCCAGTTGGCTTTTGTTTTTTCTTGTTTTAAGCATAAACCTCTCTAAAATGAAGTTAAAATGAAGTTTTTGCTTGAAACAGGATAAAACTGCTTTCCAACGGGGGAAAGGAAAATAGAAACATAATTCAAGATATAAAAACAAGATAAGAGCATCGAAAAAAAAAAAAAAAAAAAAAATTAATTCCAGTATAAAAAGGGAAAGTAGTTTCAAAGGTTGTTTCAAGTTATTCCAGTTTGATGAAAGATACAAAGCCAATTTTGTTGATTCTCTAGAATGACGTGCAACAGTGAATCATTCACTAAGAAAAATAAATAAATAAACAGGGTAATTTTTGATTTAATGTTGACTTCCAAAAAACACATTCTGTCCAGGCCTGATTATAATTGACCCCTCGCCAGTCCTACCTTGGCAACTGTTGCCGTGTACCATATAATCAGACAAGCTCTTGCTCCTTTCTAACATAAACCTATAGAGGATCTGTGTGTCTGAATCATTTTAAATGCTTTTTTCAAATCTTCAAATAAAGGTTGTGTAATAAATTATACTGTCACCCTCATTCCCAAATTAACATGTAAGATGTCAGCCAGAATTGCAAAAAAAAAAAACTTAGGTTTTTAATTAATATTTTTGACTTGTCACAAGTCTACTTGAGAAGCCACACTGCATAAGGTATTGCATAAGATATGGTTTTCATAGATTCTTTCTTTAATATAGGAGAATTCTGTCTTACTGCACTGGCTGATTTTTCCATTTGTTTTTAACTTGTTTATACTTAAAACAAGTTAAAAACATATGCAGTGCATTAAGACAAAATACACTCGTATTAAAGATGCAACATCAAAAAACTAGTGCTAATAACTTATGCAGTGTTGTTTTAGTAAATTTGGTAACACTTTAGAATAGGTAACACCTATTAGTTGCTTATTAGCATGCATATTACTATAATATTAGCCATGTATTAGTGCAACATATTAATGCCTTGTTCTACTTGACCTTACTCTACATCTCTAATATTGCCCAATTCGTAAACCTGACAACTACTAACTTTTAATAAGCAGCAAATTAATAATTTATTGAGAGAAATGTCGTAGTTAATAGTCAGTGTTACCTATTCTATAGTGTTCCCATAAATTTATTTGGTTTCAAAGATTTTTAAATATTTTAACTGGAAAACAAGATTCATGTATTAAATAAATACATATTTATTAATATTTTTTCTTGTTTTCTAGTATAAATATCTAAACATTCTTAATATTTACATTAGATTCAAAATGGCATAAAATAATTTTCTGAAAAAAAAAAGTATTAATTAAATGAAGTGAGTTTTTGATTGAAACAAGAATATCTGGCAGTGAGATCAGAAAAATAATCTTGTTTCCCCTTTTAATTACGTTTATTTTTCTGACCCATGCACTGACAGATAATTTTTCTTTTTTCAGAAAACAAGACTTTAGTCATTTTCCTGGCAAAGTAAACGGATCTTGAATTTAAATCATTAGATGATTGTATAAAGAAAACCAGGCAAAATACTAACTAAGAACATTTTTTGCAGTGCATGTCATTTTCTGTGCATATTAATTCAGATGATATAGTATCTGCGGTGGTAACTAGCTGTGTTCACTTACACTAATGTGATCAGCCGTGATTGCTTTTCTCTTTTCGGTGACTGCGAGAAGCATTTGGCAGCCTCTGTTCACAGTCTCTGCCATTTTTAATCACGTTACTGCATAATTTATCAGTTTCGGATCCAAAACGGCAGATAAAAGATCCACGCTTCATTCCAGCCCACGTACGAATAACATCCAATCCATTTCACCGCTTCACAAATTCATTTTACTAACAATTGCACTGAAATCTGCAGGGACGTGCTTGTCTGAGTGAGCCACAGTAACTAAAGAAGGTGGAGCTTATGGGAGCGATCACATGAGGTTTCAGTGCTTTTTCGACAACTTTGTCTTCCCTACATTATTAAAAAAGTGCTTTCAAATGGAGATGATGAAAAAGCGATACGACTGAGTGAACCATCATCACATGGATTATTGAAACCAGACGCTGTGATTTTACAGTATTGCTCAAAGAAAGAAGAATGAAAGTAATGCAAACATTAAAACGGTGGCAATGCAAAAACCTAGTGAACTCTGTAAATGAAGATAAAAAGGTATTGTGTAAAAAAGTTCAATCCGAATGGCCACAGAGCATTAAGGCTAGAGCCACGACACACACACACATCAAGGACAGCTCTGTCAGGTGCGCTATATTACACGAAGGCCCGTTTGCGCCCGGCAGAAATGATTAGCTTCTACATTCCCAGTGGGTGTCAGAAAGTGAGCGCAGCTTCGGGATCAGCACTGCTAATCCTGGCCGTGTTGTGAAAGTGGGTGTCCGGTGTGCAGGAGACGGTGGAGTCGTGTTGGCCTGTGTCAGCGTCAGCCGCTCTGAATGTACTTCTTAATAACCACGCAGCCGTGTCTGAAGAGCGGGCAGGGCATGCTCTGCTGCAGCGTCCACACGTTTGTACAGGGGTCAAAGGCCTCCATGGTTCCCAGCGCTGGACCCTCGCTGCTCACGATGCCACCGGTCACATAGATCTTCCCATCCAGGACCACCGCACTAGAAAAGACGTTATTTCAGAACTGGTTTAGTTTCTTTTTACTTCAAAATTGATTTTCACTTTCAAGTACATATATCAGAACCACCTAGAACGTAAAAATAAAAGAAGAAAAATATATACTTAACAATAAACATATCAATTAATAATAATAAAAACAAAAATGACAAATGAAAATGATAATAATTAAACAAATAAGAATGATAAAATAGTTAAAAATATAATAAAAATGAAAACAATAACAAAAGATGAAATAGTTAAATAATAAAAAATAAAACAAAGAAAATTATATAATGTACAGTAACAATAATAACAAATCAGCCTATCAAGACATATACAGTGGAAAATCCTTAAAAAATAAATAAACATGAACTTAAATCACATAAAAACTTTATTCCTGGGACTAAATTAAACTAAAATAAATTATTTGATTTCAGCTAGTTTTTGTTTAGTTTAATTTGTTAGTTTAAAATTACTAATGAATAAAATGTACTGTACTACAAACAGACATGTTAAATAAATGACAAAGAAAGACAAAAACTAAATTACTTGAAAGCGAAATCAGCAAAAATTGAATAAAATCTAATTAAAATATTAACAAAAACTAAAACGGTTTATGGATGATAAACTGTCTGCACTGGAGTATATATTTATATACTGTAAGCTAACCCAAATCTGCTAAAACATATCATTCCTAAAGCTGAGGGCTAAAAGTCTTGGCCTATCATACTTGTCTTAATGCAAATCCTTGTTCGCTGGTTCAGTTTCTTTTTCTTTTTTTAAACGCTGGTTCAGTTTCTATTGTGGACCAAACAAAGCACTAAAATACTCTGTCAGTGTCTAAGTTGTATATTGTCACCAGAACTATGCAGTTCTCTCAGATTCCTACGCCTTGTTATTTGAGGAAAAAATGCCTGGGTTTCGAATTACATACATAAGTATAATGATTAAGATTATGTTCCCATTTGCGGTCTTACATAAAGGCTCTGTATTGTAAAACTGTCAAACTGATGGATGAAACGAATCATCTACCTCCTAATCTTCTCTTTGGGCCGTATTCATTTCAAGTCTTTGACAGGTTTCAAAATGTTAATGCCGAAACTCATTCGAGTGTGACTGTAACTGACATGTCGTTTTAGGAAAACATATTTGTATTGCAAATACACAGCAGAAGCATAAAAGGTGCCTGTGTGTGTTTTGGGGGAACGTGATGCACTAGCAATTGTTTTGTGGCTCATTCGTGCTTCATCTGCTGCTGAGGTAATTACTGCCTCTGCTGCGAATACCAATCAGCAGTGAAAGCAAATCGGGCCCAAAGCACGACCCTGGGGGACACCGAATAAAGTCTTAGGAGCGAGCAGGGGAGGCTTTGTGTAAACTGGAACACATTGCTTTGACAATGTGCTTTTCTCAGCTTGATCCATCTGCATTCACTTGATGATGGTTGTTAATGCTCATTTTTGTTCATTAACATTACATAATGGTAGCAGTTATGGGGTGAGAATTGCATTTTTTGGGTTATTTGAAAGCAACTTCGGCAAATTTAAATGATTATGTTGCTGAGTGAATAACAACAATAACAATAAAGTTAACTCAGTCAAAGCAATTAAACCTTAAAAAAAATGTGTTTTAGACAGCTGGAGCCTGTGGTGTTCTATATATCACATGATTAAGAGGGGCTATAAAAACGAGCGTTAGGTACGCTTTTTGACTAAAGCCTCTAAAAGTCTCTAATCATGATAGTAAATGTTTGATGTTTTAGAAAGTAGTAGCCTCAAGAACACACATGATATGAGGTATAGTTCATTTCTGTAATACAATTTTAAATGAGCAGCAACATATTTCCCAGTTTATGGAACCTTTTGAGTCATAATTACTAAGAAATTAAGTGAAACTAGATTAAAAGCTAATGTTAGACCAATAAATGTTAGTCAAACACAGTGGTGTGAATACAGATCTATAAAATTGAACAATATTGCTGAAATATTTAGGGTTTGTGAGTTTCCAGCATGAAATGTACCATTAATATATGATGCAGTTACTGTTGTAGCACATTTTTTTTGCTTTTTTGTTTTGTTTTGTCATTACTGTTAGTTATTTGTTGCGTTTTATATCTCATCTTTTTAAGTTTGTTGACTTTGTCACGCTTCTTTGTGAATTGGCCTAATGATAAAGTCTACAGAAAACTATATCTCAAATATCCTTGATTTGTAAGCAAAGCTGACCTTACATATTAAGTGTACTACTATATAACTATATATAGATACACACACACACGCGCACGCACACACACACACACACACACACACACACACACACACACACACACACACACACACACACACACACACATATATATATATATATATATATATGTATATATATATATATATATATATATATATATATATATATATATATATATATATATATATATATATATATATATATATATATATATATATATAAAACTAAAATGACAGATCAATTTATTATCTTTCTTCTTGAAACTTTGCTGAATAAGAAATCAAGAAATTTGGTTTGCTGAACCAATAAATAAGTCACATAGCTGGCATGACTAATTTACTGGCAGAATTTGGCATTTTGTAACAATGTGAGAAACTAAGCTTTTTGAAGCTCTGAATCAACTGAACCAGATGCTTTGTAAAATGATTCACCTCAACTAATTAAATAGCATTTAGTCTGAAGGTTTTGTGAAATATGTAAAACTGAGTTACGTGTGTTGTTAGGCAAGGCTTGACAATAGAATAGTAATACTGAAGCACCGTTAACAAGCGTAGATTTGTGCAGTTAACCTCTTTTCAGCTCTATTGAAAGAACCATCAATGCACATGAAAGTTTGAGTAGCCATGAGTGAGTAGTAGCTGTCCATCCAGATCTCTCCATGGACAGATGGTGGTGTGTATGCTGGTCTCACCTGCAGAACTGTCTGGAGTGGTTCATGTTGGGTCCTGCTTTGATGTTTCCCTTCTCAGGGTCGTAGATGGTGGTGGCTCTGGCATACGCTCCTCCCAGGATGAAGATATAGCCATTCAGAGTCACAGCAGGAGCGTATTTGTTATCTGAACAATGGGAGAATAAAACACAAAAGGTCAAAAGCCTAAAGGAAACCCATTTTTAAAATCTCTTTAATGTCCATAAGCAAATGCACTGCATTTTGTATCACAAGCTTGCATGCAAGCAGTGGCTAGAAGCAGCTGATGAAAGATTTTAATGTTTTTTATCCTCAGGAATAATGTGCATGGATGAATCATTCAGAGTAGGACCAGGAAAACATATTAAAGTAAATAAGGTCAACTGGCTTCATGTTGACTTCAGATTAATGTCTTGTTAAAAGGCATCGTACCTCATCAAATAAACAAAATCACAAAACCCATTGTGCAGCAGAGAGGTAAACAGTAAGCATATTACGTTTCATTTATTGAGAAAGCCAAGCAACAGCTTATTAATTTCAACAAAATACGAGTCTAACAATAACAGCTGAGGTCATTGTGTCGACTGTCCAATTGTAAATCAATAGCCCTTTTCCAGCACATTATGTTGGCATGAATGCGGTTAACTTCTTTGATTCAAGTAATCAAGCAGGAGAAAACACATAAATAATTGATGAGTGGCAAATTGAATTGAATTCACATTCAACCCAGCAGCTGTGACTTCAACCTCAGCCGCTGAAGAGAGACGCGAGAACATTGAGCTAATTAAATCTTGAGCCTTTTCAGATTTGGAGTGAGACTTCCCGGGAAGAACAGATATTACGGATAATGTAAAAAACAGAGAAAAGAGGAGGAAAGGTAAACAAATAATGGTCAAAAATAAAAGTGTGCATGCAGTCCAGTGCAATAGGCAAAACTGAACGCTAAACAAGGGAAATCTGTGATCTTACTTAATCTATCAGAGCTAAGCGGTGCTCTAAGCACATGACAAACAGAGGAAAATCACTACAGTCCACGAGTAAATCTCACAAAACCGGTTAAGAACCATGCAGGTCATATTCCACCCAATAGTAAAAGAATACATTTTAAAAGAATAATAATAATAATAAAAAGAGTTACATAAATATATATACATATATTCTTTGGCTTAATTTTATTTTTTTTTACACTGTGACATTATCTGTGTGATAAACAAAACAAAACAAAAAATTAATGAATGAATAAATAAATAAATTATTTGCTTAATATTTAAATATTTAAAAACTATAATTATGGAATTATTGTAATGCAAGAATATATGTTATTTAAATTGTAAATTTTGTATTTAAAGGAATATTTAAATAACAGAAAATGAAATTGCATTATTCATTAAATCATGCATTATTTGCATTATAATAAATAAATGCAAAAAAAAAATAATAATCAGAAATAATATTTATTATTTACATTTATATATTATTTATATATTATTAAAAATTATACAAATCAAATTATATATACAAATAGTTTGGACTCATCCATAAAATGTAAAAAAAACTTTTTATATAAATAATTAATAATTTAATAGTTATTTTGCAGTAAACTCTTAAATGTGGTGAAATGTGACCTAGAGATGTTTTCATGAGATTCAACTTCTACCTTTCTAGAGTTTTTTTCTGAACTTTCAGAATTTCTTGATTGAATCTCCTTTAGACATCAGTTCTGCGCCTGACCACACACGTTTGAGCGTGACTTTCAGCGCCCCCTATCATACCGCATGCGTCTGCCGTCTCCTGCTGGGCGCTGAAGTGTCAATCTCTCATCCTCGCTCATGTGCCACAACTACTAAATGGGGCTCTTGAAGGAATATCTCACACACACAGCGACGGCCCTTTTACAGTTAAACAAAGTTTCACACTTCCACGAATGTGTCTCAAACACCAAAGACCTTCATCTCCCGGTGCATTTCATGGCCACGGCTGCTTTATTTACATGTTAAACACAAAACACAATACAGTGCAGTGTTAGCCCGAGCCTGTCCCACTGCGTTTTCTGGCCTGTCAAACACAATAAGCCTGCCAGCGGGAGGAAGGTGTTGTCATTCACAGACGGCGGAGCTGACAATGCCCTTCCCTGCCGATAAGACGCACAGAGATGAATAATTGCAAATGGAAATATTAGGCAGATCACTGACTGTCAACAGAGAGAGAGCAACCTCTTACTGCTGACTGACCAAAACAAGCTTCTCCACGGCAGATCTAATCGGTTTTTTTAGCGCACAATGTGTCATTGCACAACCAACAATGCAAAAAATACTACTCTTAATGAGGATTTTTGTCAAATATTTGTAATCAAAATATCTAAAAGTCCTTAAAAACAACATTTTGTTCAGAAGCAACACTGCATACATGTTTAAGACTTGCTTTCAGAGAATGCATCTTTAACACGAGTGCATTTGAGCACGAGCTCAAACAAGTGTGAAAAATCTGCAAGTGCAATAAGACAAATACATTGCATATCTACAAAAAAAACACTATTGCATGAAGTGTTGATTCTCTCCTAAATGTATAATTTTAATGTGCTTTTTTATATATACTTTAACTAGAAAACATGCTGAAAAAGACTACGTTTTAATTTATTGAAAGAAGTCGCTTCTGCTCACCAAGACTGCATTTATGCAAAAACAGTCAGTAAATTTTTTACAATATTTTTACAATTTAAAAGAACCGTTTTCTGTTTGAATAGATTTTAAAATGTGATTTATATTTTTGCTCAAAGCTGAACTTTCAGCGTCATTACTCCAGTCTTGTTGATTTGATTTGCTACTCAAGAAACATATTTCTATATATTATCAATATTGAAAACAGTTCTGCTGCTTCATATTTCTTTGGAAATTGTGATTTCTTTTTTGATTATTTGAATAAATAAAGTTAAAAATAACAGCATTTATTTGAAATAGAAATCTCATTTCAGTATAAATGTCTTTACGGTCACATTTGAAAAATATAAATCAATATAAACATATATTGTGATCAGTCATTGTTGGGTTTGAACCCACAACCTTTCCGTCACCTCCCCACATCTTCAACCTCTAGTCTTTACTGTCCTACTCCGCAATTACATTATTATATTATGCTTCACAGTCATTTTAGTTCCTCTATTACTGTTGACCGTTTCCATGGCTTTATCGATTGAGTCGGAAGTCAAATAACAAGACAATGAAGACTTGGGTGCTTTGTATTTGAGCCTTCGCTTGTTCTTACACAAACACGGCTGCAATAAACATATGCTCCCTGGGCCACAATGTCCACAGCGACATCAGAATCAATAAGCACCTCACGGTTCATAGCAACATCGAAATCAATAAGCGCTCGGGCCGAGATGACGTTACCGGCTGAAACCCTCAAGAGTTCATTATCCACCTGCAACACTTGACATCTCCGATGACCTTTCCAGATCGCTCAAGCCCTTCACAATAATCCAAATATCATGTTCTTCTCACATGCAGCTGGCCTTTGGAGATGATGTCAGCCGCCGGCTCTGAACTTTGAGTCACTGGCTCTAAATGCTCATCGTCTATATAGCCGTACGTGTTTGGCCCTGCACACATGCGAGTGAACGTCTGCCGTCAGCTGTGGGGCTGAATGTCAGAAGCGCTCATATATCACTGTCTGAAGAACTCTCATGTGACATAATTCACATTCGGTTGGTTTGGTTCCATGCAAACATCAACACTGGCTGGAGGAAGAGTTCAATCCACAGAAATGACAACTCTATCATTATTTACTCACTCTCGTGTCGCTCTGAACCTGTATGCTGTTATTACTTCTGTGGAACTAAAAAGGAGAATCTTTACACAAATCATAGTGGCATCTTTTCAGCTCCGAAAAGAACAAGAAACAGCAAAAAACACCTTGAAAGTAGCCCATATGACTCGTGCGCTATATAAAGTCTCACTGAGAGCAATGAGAACGAGAGAAAAAAATACCTTGTTTGTATGTTTCGATGGTTATTTAATGGCAAAATCATACTGTAATACAGTATATACAATACCTACTGTATAAACATGAAATATATATATATATATATATATATATATATATATATATATATATATATATATAAATTATTTACTATGATGTTTAAGATACTTTTTTTTTTTTTTACAAATACTCAAATCTGGACAAACTGTATTAAGAGTAATACTGGAATAAAAATATATCAAACCAGAAATATTACAATCCAATACAGTAATGTGGATCTATGAATGAAATATCATAGTGGCATCCTTCCATCTTAAAAAAAGAACATGAAGACATATATAATATATATCTATAATCTTCTAAACTCACTGAGAGAAAAGCACCAGAAAATAACAGATGGAACAAAATGAAAAAGTTTGTTTCAATTTTTTAATCTTTTTGCAATAATCTGCCAAGTGTCTTCTTTGAAAAAAAATATGAATTAAAAGAAAGAGTCTGTTTTTCAGGTCTGTGATGAAAAAGTGGTTAACAGGTAATAAATGCATCATAACTATTCCATAAATATAATTTAATACCATATAATCTCTAAAATAATACACAGAGGGTTAATTATAGCTATCATTTGGCATAAATGCACTGTATTCACTGACTTTAAAGAGCTCTGAAATGCAGCGTATAGTGCTATGCAGCGCTTTTATTTATGAAATCACATCCTTTTGAACTTTAATAATAGCTCTTGAAATCATAATTAAGTCTTTTGTTATACTATTTAAATGCCATTCAAAATGATTAAAACAGACTTTAAACCCTTTGAAGAACCTACAAATCAGCCAAAAATGAGGCAGAGAGGACAAGAGATGGGAAGCTGTTAAAGAGAAATGCATGACACAAGAAACTAGTTACTAGCTAAGGTTGAGTTTTCATTATCCGTGCACTTCATGTTAGCAGAGACGCTAGCTATGCAGTGCAGCTCTATTCACACTGACAACTGCTGGAGGATTCTGGAAAACTCATTAAAAACAAACGACTTCTGGTCAGTTTGTTGCTGTAAAACGCAGTCGCCATCAAAGGACTCGGCGGGTCGCTTTGCTAAATAACACACGCGCCCATTAGCTGAACCAAAAATACTCTTTTAGAGATTTCAGACTAACCCCATTCAAGCAGATACAAGCTGTTCATGCATGACTAGAAAATAAATGCCCACAAGCTTCACCAAGACTGCTATCAACCGATTCGCATTATTCATGAACTATCTGATGCATGAGCTTTACAAACCTTGCTGACTTATATTAGAGTTTGCAGATACAAAACTGTGCTTAAAGAACAGCAATAAACAGCTGCAACTAGCAAAATGTATCTTAAAACAATATTTTGTCTTTGTATATACATATAACAAAACCAAAACACATAGGGACTCTTATTTTGGAATCCCGAGACTGAAGAGTGAAATAGTACATTCTGGCTAAATGTACTCCAAATATGTTTTATGTTTATGTTTTACTTCCAAAAATATAAAAAAATAAAAAAGAATAGACTTTTGATGTTTCATGATTTCTATTTTTCCGCTTTTCCGTGTCCATATTTAATATAAATGATATTAAAATTATTCTTAAAGCTTTTGTTATACCATTAGATTACTTTTTATTATCATAATTTGACCAAACTCACTTTAAGACATTTTAAACTGACAGTAAAATCTAATTGGTCCAAAAATCAACCCATATAAACAAAATACATATTGTTTTATTGCATTAATGAACAATGAGCAGTAAATTTGTCTCAATATTTAATAATCTTTGTTAATGTTAGTTATGAAAAACAACTGTTTATTGTTAGTTCTCATACAGTACAGTTCTCTATACAGTGATTTTAATGCATTGGTAAATGTTGATATTAACGTTTAATAAGATTAAAACAGTAAACACTTTCAAATATTTGTCATTGTTAGTTAATTTGAACTAATCAGTGTGACTGTATATATCAAATGTCAAACGTGTCGCTGAGAAAGACTTGCAGCAGTCAGGTGGATATCCAAAATAACTTGTTTTTAGCAACTATAAATGGCAGATGAAGCTGGTTTCAGGGAGATTTGAGAGGAGCTCTGTGTGCTTTTTGAAATCCACACTTATTTCTGCACTAATGGGGAAACGCTTGCTTTTTCAGCTGCAATGAAACGCCCGAGTCCTGCTCCCGCTGCTCGGTGTCCTTCAGGGCTGCTTTTGCCACCGAGGCTGAAGAAAATAAAGTTTCTTTCCCCTTGAGTGTCCCTCCACCCACAAGCTCAGGATCTCTGAGCGTGTCAAAATGCCAAGCACTAATGAAGTCAAATACCAGTGAAATACCATGAACTTACTTTCTCAGTTTCAAAACTGTCCAATGCAAAACTTTAGACATAATATGCATCCGATGTGGGACGTGGGACTGTGCATGCATGATGCATGATGCATGATGCATGGACATTTTCTTACCTAAAATGGTTAATTTCATAGATGCAGTTCGGGTCTTTTTTTATTGCTTCTGCAACACTATATTTCTGTACATTTATATATACACTACTGTTCAAAAGTTTGGATTTTTATATATATATATATATATATATATATATATATATATATATATATATATATATATATATATATATTTTTTTTTTTTTATGCTCGCCAAGGCTGCATTTATTTGATTTAAAATACAGGTACAAAAATACAGATATTATAATGAGTTGAAATAACCGTTTTCTAAGCAAAAATGTCATTTATTCCTGTGATGTGCAGCTGAATTTTCAGCATCACATTATCCTTCAGAAATCATTTTAATATGCTGATTTGCTGCTCAATAAACATTTATGATTACTATCAATGTTGCACGAACAGTTGCGCTGATTCAGATTCTTCTGCATTCTTCACTGATTAAAAAGTCCAAAAGAATAGCATTTATTAAATCTCACACATTAATTAAATATATCCTTGTTGAATAAAAATATGAATATCATTCAAAAAATACTTCATACTGACTCCACCACTTGCGAACAGTAGTGTATATACTATACAAGCTCCCATAGGCAGCAGGTGAGGAGCAGAGTTTGCACTTCAGTAATTGTCCCGAGCGCTCTTACCGATCATTGGCGACTCAATAAAGCTCCAGGCGTTGGTTTGAGGCACATATGACTGAAGTACTCCAGCAGAGCGGCCGGCCTCGTTCACTCCTCCAAACACATAGATCTTCCCTCCACACACAGTCGCCGCCGCAGAATGGACAGGTTTGGGCAAAGGAGCCACCATCTCCCACTGGTTAGTGATGGTGTCGTACCTGGAGAGAAAATGAAACGCCATTTATCCTGGACTATCAGAAAGAGCAGAATTCAAAACACCGTTTTAGACAGAATAATGCTCTATTTGATTCTGACTGCTCTTATGTAGGGTAAAGAGTCTCACAAACACCCTGGCATACACCCAAACCCACTAACAGCACTCATATTTCTGGGATAAATGACTATTAAAGTCAGCCTGAATAAAAAGACGTGGCCCATGGATCTTTAAACGGTACCCATGGGTCGTATCAGTGAGTTTCCACTTCACGCCTGATAAAGCATCAAGAATATGAGAGTATATTGTGAGGGTTTGAATGAGTTTCTTACTGGCCCTGGGAAAATATTATTTATGAAAACTCCTGCATTTACACAAAAGTACAAAGAGATTGTATAAAAAATGCATGGCTGATTCTCCCAAATAGTGTCCCTCTCCCATTTCAAGAAGAAGACAAAAACTATTTATATATAGGATATAGAAAATTAAGGACTATTAAGATTCCTATCAAATACAAAATAATTATAAATATTTTATTATTATATATAAACATAATATACTATTAAATATTGTATGTAATATTATTTAAATAATCACTTTTAAATAAATAAACAAACTATTTTTTAATATATTTTAATGCATAACATTTAATTCTGCAATATAAAAATATATTTCATAAATATCATACATATACTTTTAAGTGTGTGCATACATTTAGTTAATTATTAAATAAGAAACATGAACAAATATAAAATTATATATATAAATATTTCATTATTATATATAAACTCATAATATGCTATTAAATATTGTATGTAATATTAATTAAATAATCACATTTAAATAAATAAACTTTTTTATTTTAATGCATAACATTTAATTCTGCAATATAAAAATATATTTCATAAATATCATGCATATAATTTTAAGTGTATGCATACATTTACTAAATTATTAAATAATAAATATTAACAAATATAAAATTATCTTTAAATTATTACAATATACAAGATATATGTATGTGCACTGCTTTAAACAATTATTTTTGTACTCAGTATTATTGTTCTTATTTTTCAGTACAAATATCTATACATTATACATTACAAGAAAAATTTACTTGAAACGCAAAATCAAATCAAATATTGAACTATCCCTTTAAATCCTGTTTTGTGAAAACTATATTAAAATGATGTGGGTTTAAACAAGAACTTAAAAATCTTAAAAGGGGATCAGAAAAATAAATGTAATTTATTTGACCCCATTGGCAGGGATTTTTTTTAGGCATCAACTCGTTTAATTTTGAAACAAGACTTCTGGGACTGTAATCTACTTCTACTTCTCAAGTTAATGTGTCATGATTTAAAATCACTTTTTTGAAGTGTGGTGCTTTTCTACAGCAAATGATCAGATGATGAAAATGGAGAATACAGGACATTGAAAATGTTTATAAATGAGTGCAAAGCTAAAAAACTGCAGTTATTTGAAACTCTTTAACAGAAGCAGAGTCTGCACATTGGTGCATGAAAGCCTCCGGCGCACCTGCCTGCTCAGTCAACTCTCTATAGACATTAAGGTGAAAATACCCTGAAATATTCCTTTAATTTATGCATGTTACTGTGCTGCGGGGTTTTGCTCGTGAGATTTGTCCTGCATTTCTCTTCAGTGAGGCGAACGAGATAAACTTCTCCAGCAATCTTCACCGCACTCGGTCTCTGTTAAAGATAAGCGAGACTCCACCGCCGTCTCCAAACACGTTTCTGCTCCTCCATTAAGACTCATAATGGTCTCAGTCAGCGAGCGCGACCGCGGCTCATTCCCTGCTCAATTTTCGCTCTCTAACATGCAATCTCCTGATGTCTCCCACCGGTCCTCCTGTAGGAATCAGAGCAGCATCTGAGCTGAAATCTGGGTTGCTCCGCTCCTCAGTAAAAATCTTGTATCATTTTGCACAATCAAAATTTACCAAGTGCTTCCAACATCTGCGAGTGTGTCCCAGGATTACATGAGGATCACGTTAAAAAGGCCACATCCAGTTAAAGAAATAAGCAGTGAAGTTGTGGAATTGATATGTTTTTGGGGGGGATTATCATACTGTATGATAATTATACAAATATATATATACATATAGTAGGGCTGCCCCCTAATAGTTCACTAACCGTTAGTCGACAAGAACAGGTTTAAGGCGGGCGTACATGGCGCAAATTCGGATGGTCAGAAGATTTTAAGTCCACGCACATGGCACGAGTGAGTTTATCTGAAAATCGTACGGACGAGATAATATACGACACGATTTTACAACCTGCGAATTCCAGAAGCAACTGCACGAAGTGAACTCGCCGTGGCGCTGCCGTCTTCCTCTTCTTCTGTGGTTTTCCTAGTTCGTGATTGGTCAACTTCAGATAAATCAACAAATCGGCTCGTTCAACCGCGCACATATCACGAATTCAAACCGATAGCTCACAAACTTTTCAGACATGTTTAAAAATTACCGGGAGGTCGGGAAGTGCTCGTAAGCCACTCTGCTCGTCTCGTAATTCATCGCAAATGATACGAGCCGCGACCATACGAGCATAAGCGATTTCCACTCGATTGAAAAAACTCGTACGAACTCGTACGACAACAAAAATCACACCGTGTACGCACGCCTTTAGTCGACCAAATTATTTTTAGTCCCTTAGTTCCAGAAAGAAAAAAAAATCCACAGAAAGTGGCCAAGTCATGCATTCTGCGATGAAAGATCGTTAACAGCTGCTCTATGCGTAAATATACAGTAGACTACATCAGCCAGGGCATCCAAACGCTCGCCTATCATTCATCGAATTCATCACATATGGATTTACTGGAACTACTAATAGTAGTTAGTAATAGCTCTAACATGAACCTATAATAATGTGCGTTGTGCACGCTGGTATGATCATCAATAATAAACTTATTTGTGAGTTACACAGGCACTTAAACAGTAATTACTACGATTTAAGGTTTATTAATATAAATGTGCAATTAGTCGACTAACCGTTTAACATGAACGACGACTGGTCGACCAGAAAAAATCTTAATAGTTGGGGGAGCCCTAATATATATATATATATATATATATATATATATATATATATATATATATGGACACACACACACACACACACACACACACATACATATATAATTTCTAAAGTGTGTTGTATTGTGCAGTTTAAGTGTGTATATCATTTTTTTTACATTTACATAATATTAATACATATATATTACACTTCTTTTAACATTGAAATATTAAATAGTATTATGTAAGATATTTTAATAATACACACAAACATTATAGTATTTATTTTTATAAAAAAACATATAAAAAATTTTTTAGGGGAAAATATTTAGTTGTTACATGATTGTTTGTTTCTACTCAATTTATTTATTAATTTTAGTACACACACACACACACACACACACATATATAAAATGCTAAAAAAAATCTAAATCAATCAATTTATTTATTTAGTAATACTCTGTTTATAATACTCTGTTTATTTTACGAAATATACGTTTTATGTATTTATTTTACGTGAGTGTGTGCGTGTACACAATCACTTCATATCACTAACCCCAAGAATTAAAAGTGTTAATAGTATGAATCATGCTTAAATGTATTAGTAGATGTTTTCCGCATAAACAGTGCTGTGTTAAAGCAGATGGCCGGTGAGCGGATATTTACTCAGAAGCGTGTGCTTCATTGTCATTAATTACACAGAGGGAGAGTGTTATCAGGACACTTCTGCCTCTTCTTTAATGAGACTTTTACAGCCGCGTACAGGAAGGAACCAATCATACGAGGCAGAGACTCGCTCGATGAAAGTGCGGTTATAAATAAAGACATCTGTGGAACAAATGAAAAATGATTATGTCTCAGTTTTCCTCATTTAAAAGGAGCCTTATACGAATTATAGCAATTAGCGATGAACCACCTGCAGTCATGTGACTTTTCTAGCATACAGTATGTGACTCTGAGGCAGATTCTGCTTTAATTAGCCGGAATTGTTTTCTTCTTTGTCTTATGATGAGAAATCCAGGTGAAAATTATTTTTCTCTCTTTGCTAATCTATAAAACGTACATATACAATGTCATTAACTCGCAGCCATCTGCTTCCATAAATAACAAGAACAGTTATACTTTTTAAAGTTAACTTGAGTTACACAACTTAAACAATAAGCCTGTCAATTAACTGACTTTCTATGCTCTGGCAGTCACCTAGAACATTATTATTATTATTATTACCAAAAATAATCAAACATTTTGGCTGACTGAAATAACACTGAAATATATTTTAATATTAGATAAAAAATGAAATCTAAAGTAAAAATTTAAAATATTGCCTTGGCATTACTGAACTGAAAAACATTTGTGTCAAAGCACTAAACTTACTTACTGGAAATAAACTGCACTTTAACTAAAAATAAGAAACTAAGAAACTAAGAAACTAAGAAACACTGATGTCAAGTAAAAAAAAATAATAATTAAAAAAAAATCTTAATTTTTTACTTCTTAAAAAAAAAAAAAAAAAAAAAAAAAAAAAAAAAATATATATATATATATATATATATATATATATATATATATATATATATATATATATATATATATATATATATATATATATATATATATATATATATATATATATATATATAATATAGAAATCAAATTCAAAAAGTAAAATAGAAACAAAACAGAAATCAAAGCTAATTCATAAATATTAATAAAAGGTGTGACAAGTATATAAATGATATAAAAATAACATAAAATAACACTGATTTTAAATGTGCCTAAAATGTTTGGTTTATATTATGTTCCATTATTGTGCTTTATACTAATTATAATACTATTTATTTACTCATTTACTTGTTTATTTTAATATAACTTATGCATCGGTTTTTAATCAATCTCATTTATTTGTTTTATCTATTGGCAACCAGTTAACCATATATGCCATTACCAATCACATTCAAACTTGAAATAAAATAATCCACTTTGAAAATAGAACTTGTTTTTGAAAACTTTTTTTTTGTCATGTCAACATTGAAAGTATGTCATAACACATTTTTAATTTTCCTGTTCTAGTCATCTATTTCTTACTCTCATCGTGAGAAACCTGAGAGGCTCACAAAAACTTTCCCTCATTGACTTGTTGTTAATTAGCATTTGGTTCTATAAATATCAGTCACCTTCATATTTATTTTGGTGGTGTCTGTAAATGACTCAACTTAAGCAAACAGGCTGATGTTGCTCCCGCAGCGTTCACAGTGCTGTAAAACCTGCTGTGAATTCTCTGAGTGACAGGTGAGCAGAATAACTCGCATGCAAACACGCCTGCAGCCGAGGCAGATGGGACGGTTAGATTTCACATGAACATGTGCTGAAGCAGCGAGTCGACGGTCAGTCAAACCCGTGACACTCATGATGCCGTATCTTCATCTACGGTTACTCAGGCCTCGTCTCTGCGCCAGTGACTTTAATAAAAAAAGAGTCTGCGCTGAGCTCAAACAGGAAACTCAAATTAGTGAAAGAGGACATACAATAAAAAATAATTTTTAAAAATTATATATATTTTTGTCTCTCTCTCTCTCTCTCTCTCTGTCTCTCTCTCTCTCTCTCTATATATATATATATATATATATATATATATAAGTGCTTTTAAATGATTAATCATGATCAATCAAATCCAAAATAAAAGTTTATTTACAAAATATATGTGTGAGAACTGTGTACACACACAGGCATGCATATGTTTAAGAAAAATACATTTAAATATTAACATATAAATTATATGAACAAATACATGTAAATATTTTCAAAATATGTATTGTATGTGTGTGTATTTATATAAATATACAAAGTACACACACATATATTATGTGAACAACAACTTAATTTGGATACATTTTGATACATGACTACCAAACAAACAGCTTTTGCTTTAGTCAACACAGATATGTTTGTTTGTTTCCTGCAAAAGTCTGACACCCAGAACAACAGAGCCAACACAGAGCACAGGAGGAATACACACTCACACACACCCCCCATTAACACCCCTCTCTCTCTCTCTCTCTCTCACACACACACACACACACACACACACCATTAACACCCCCCCCCACACACACACACACACACAGACACACACACACAGTCTATACACTTACATGGACAAACAAAGGTTGCTCTTCTAGAAGTACCACAAATGGCTTTATATATATATATATATATATATATATATATATATATATATATATATATATATATATATATATATATTTTTTTTTTTTTTTTTTTTTTTTTTTTTCACATAAATCATGCCAAACCCTTTAAGACACCTTGGATTAACATGTTAATTTATTGCAGACCTATGAATATTCAGTTCTTCTCTAATCACTAATTATTCAGTAGAAGACTAACTTTCTTAAAGTGATAGCGCACCCATTAATTACAAATTTCTTTAGAACACAAAAGGAAATATTCTGAAGAGTGCTGTGTTCCAAACACCCCAGTGACCCCAGTTTACTTTTTAAAAAATATCTTCCTTTGTGTTCTACTAATTGTTATTTTAGCATTATGTGTGATTATTAAAAGTATTTAATCATATTTTGAATCAACATTGTCTTTATATTTTAAGCTTAAACAGTATTTTAATTTGTTTCCTTTTTGTATTTAGTTTTTTTTTTTTTTGTCATTTATTTTATCTTTTTATATTTCTAGCTGTTTCTATTTCTAATTCTAGGTTTTTTCTATTTCTATAATTAAATGATATATATATATATATATATATATAGCGTGATTTTTTTTTGTTTATGGATTTTTTTTTTTACATGTATAAATCAGCATATTTTAAAAGAGATACAGCATTTACTGCTATGGTACTGCATAAAATAAAATAAAAATAAATTAATTAATTAATACATATTTAGGTTTTCAAATAATATTATAATTTATTTTATTTCAGCTTTCAATTAAAGAAAACTTTTAATTCCTTTAGTTTTAGTTTAGTTAACAATAACACTTGTCTCACAAAAGAAAATGCAAATTACGGCTTTGGAACAATATGAGCGTGTGCAGATAATCACAAACATGTTTCAGTGGTGACCTTTAAGAAAGTAAGCACAGTAAAAACTGATTTCATGTTGAATCACAGTTAGATGCACTTTAAATGTGACCTCGAACTGTAGTGACTGCACTTTAGCAAGTTTAAACGTGTCAGTCAGGTAACAATGATAAACTGGGCCAAGGTTACAACACAGGAACTTGTGTCATTTCTTGAGCACTTCAGTGAACAAGAGAGTCAAAATACAGATGGACTTTCCATTTGTCTTGGTAAAAGTAGGTCACATTCAGCACGGAGAAGACCAAAACATGGAGAAAGTGCTCTAAAACCTGTAGCATCGCCACGTGAAACAATAACACGAGGATTTCTCAAGACAACTTGGTTTTGAAAAGATGTAGTTGTGCACATCCCTATCATCGTTTGCTGGGTATTGAGGGCGAGCGACCTGAGGGGCGTCTGGCATCATTACTGGAGCAGATCGCCATCCATCCATCAGTGAGAGACGGGATTAGAGAGTCACGCCAGGCCAAAAGCACACACACATACACACACACACACACGGCCAGTCACAGACCTTTCTATATATAATCCATCCAGCTCTGGAGCGGCTCCCGTGTCAAGGTTACGTCTGCTCTCTCTTTGAGCGGCGCTCTGCTCTGCTGTAAAGGCCGTAAATCTGCCGGAGGGAGCCGCTGATCAATGTCTTCCCATCTCCATCCGTTATGTTTTTCCTTAAAATACATGGCCAGCGCTGCGGTCTAATCACTTTCCCTCATCTGAGAGGTAGACGGCTGATGTACGGTCCAGCTGCGAGTTTGAAAACCAGCCAAAACACACGAGACCCATTGATCTCTTCAGATCTCTTTGCCAGATTGATTGTGATAAACGCCTTTGCCCCTTCAGTATAATACAGCAGGTTGTAGAGGAATATGGTCATGCATCTTTTAGTGTCTAAAGACAGCGAAGCCAATATTATCATTAGTGTAATGTTATTTAATGAATAATGATACATATATATACATATGACTCCCGGAGTCAATTATTCCGCTTATACTAAGGTTACCACATCTCTAGACATCGATCAGATGATATATTTAAAGGGATTCGTCCGGTTTTTGTACCTAAATCTCTATTGTGAGTAGGATTATTTCTTCCGCTTCTCATCCAATGCCTCTTTAGCTAGTACCAAAACCTCATTTTAAAGCTGGTAACGGAGGCTTGAGCCGTTGATAGCATTCTAATGCAGTTATGAATGAATGTGATAAGGAACTGTAATGCGGTCAAGAAAGCTGCGTGGAACTACGTTCGCCGTGCATTTTCCAGAAAATAATTGCACACCTCAGAACGTTCGTCAGCCAATCAGATTCAAGCGTAGTATAAATATATTATAATGCACAAAGCTGATTGGGTGGCGCTTCATAGTACACACGGAAAACGGCCCAAAACATACAACAAAATCAACCTAGGAGTTTTTGAAGGTACAAAAGTGGAATATTCTTCAATGGCCAAATCAGTCTCCTGATCTGAACCCGATTGAGCTGCATTTCACTCGCTGGAGACAAAACTAAAGGCAGAAAAAAGCCACAAACAAACAACCACTGAAGTCCGCTTCAGTAAAGACCTGGCAAAACATCACAAAGAAGAAGAAACCCAGTCTCTGCTGATGTCCATGAGTCTAGACTTCAAAGAATTCTCAACAAAATATTACACATTTACAATTTATTTATGCTTAGGCCTATATTAAGTTGTCCAGTTTCATTTAAGCCCTTGTAAATATGGGACTTTGTGTATAAAAATATTTGTAACTCCTAAGCTTTTTAAACCTGGTAACGGAGCTCAAAGATCTAAGACTTTTTTTCTATTTACACAAAAGGCTTATTTATCTCAAATATTGTTCACAAATCTGTCTAAAACTATGTTTGTGAGCACTTCTCCTTCGCCGAGATACCTGCATAACTGATGTAGAAATAATGCAGGAATGAGCCACATCTGTCCATGAAACAGCTTTTGAGTCAACTGTCCAATTATTTATGGTCCACTGAAAAAGGGGCAGGTACACATTAAAGAGCTGTAATTCCTAAACATTTCCTCCAATATTGATGTGAATTCCATCAAATTAAAGTTCAGATCGTGCACTTTAATTATACTATATTATACATTATATATCTGTAGCTTGAATATGTTTTGGTCAACAGCTAATATAATAAAATATGTGCCTAAACGTACACACACACCCTTGAGTTGTAGATGTTGCATCACTATTAAAATATGCTGCTTTCTGATTTAAATTAAAATCATTACAATAATGTGACTTGCTTTTGACAACAATGGGTTCTTTTTTTTTTTTTTTGCATCAGGGAAAATGATAAATGTGTGTAATTTTCATAAATAGCACAATTTAAAAAAGAAAATCTAAAAGCCTATTGAAAGGGTAACACTCTAGCAACCATCCATTAAAACCATTCTAGAAACAATGTAGCAACCTTGAGGCAAACTCATATTTTCATCATAAAGTGTAAAAGAAGTAAAGGAAAAAATACCATTACAAAAATATTATATGCATTTGCATTGTATATGAAATGCTCAAGTTAAAATCTAAAGGGAGAATTTGAACATACATTTTTCTGCTTTTGAAACTGTTTTTAATGAGTCCTGAGAGGTGGTTTATAATTAAAAGATCACAGAAAATGGCTACATTAGCAGGTCAAGAGTATTTTTGAGTCTATTCATTGACCAAATAAGCTGAATAAATATTGCATGAATGATAAACTGATGTTAACGGAAATCAGTCCAAGGTCAATGTCTGTGATTTCCCAGAACAACCTGAAAAAAAAACCTTCAATTAGACACAAGCGGAAAAGAAATCACAGGATGTCATCAGGCCGGCTTTGACAAAATTATCACTCGCCAAGTGCCAAATGTGAGGAAAAAATTCACTAATAAATATGTATAAAATTCACACACCATTAGAAAGTGTTAAAAAGTTAATTTTAGACTTTGCCTTCAACCAACCTGCGCAAATGTCACGAGGAAACCAACTTCAAATGTTTCCAATTAATTTGTTTATATATATATATATATATATATATATATATATATATATATATTTCTGATCCCTTTACATCAGTGTTATTTTAGTGCTTGACTAATATAGTTTTATTAAAATGTTTTTTATTAATATTTCAAAATCGTATAAATTTTTTTATATGTTCTGTTGTTTATTTTTATTGATATTTTTATTTTTAATAATATATGGAAATATTTATTTAATTTATAAATGTTTATTACATATATATATATATATATATATATATATATATATATATATATATATATATATATATATATATATATATATATATATATATATATATATACACATTAGGGCCGGGACTCGATTAAAAAAATTAATCTAATTAATTAGAGGCTTTGTAATTAATTAATCGAAATTAATCGCATTTTAATCGCATATAAATATTTGACCTGAGAACAGTGAGAAGTAATTTTTTTCACATGGATTTATAGTATACGATTGAATAATGACTGAATACATAAGCTTAAGCAACAAAATCTTGTTTATTTTTGTTCAACCAAGTCTAGCAGACCACTGCAATTTTTGCCATGAAGTGTAGCAATAGCATATTTAGAAACAATTTAGAAATAGTACATTTCAGAAATTCAGGAAGCTTATAGGTGCTGGAACCTTCTGTAAAGTGTTTTTTAAGTAAAACACAATACTGTCAATTACATTCAGAACATTGGAAACACTGACTATTAGAAAACATCTCTCTGTTGCTTCAGAGGCCATAACATACTAAGTCCAACTCTCAATAACCTTGGCCAAAACAATAAAGAGTTCAACATAAACTGTTGCATCAACAAAATAATACATAGTTCAACATAAAGTGTAAAGTCCACGCTAGCTGCTATATGTTTTGCGTTGAGGTGATACTTGAGGCTCGATGTGTGCTGCGGTGATATACGAACGCTAGTTGGTGCTCCAGTATAATCGGTCCCGCCGAAACTCATCCAGTGAGAAACGTTCCGCAGTGCAAAAATAAGTTATAAAAAATGCGGGAATTTTTTTTTCTGTAATTAATTAATCTTAGTTAACGCATTATTTTTTGTGTAATTAATTAATCTCAATTAACGCGTTAAAGTCCCGGCCCTAATATATATATATATATATATATATATATATATATATATATATATATATATATGATTTATAAATTATATATTATTTTTTAATTATTTAGTTGATTTAGTTTCAGCTTTCTATAACCCCGGTGCACACAAACAGAGGACAATGACATGTCCTGCATGACAACATAGTTCATATCTCATCCTCTCCTACAGCACAAAATTCAATCCGATCCAGAGATAAACAGATGTTTTCGATCGACTACGTATCTGCAATGATCCAAAAAACAGTGGGTACGATTAGTCTTTCCATGAGGCTCCGTGTGCACCAAAACAAACAAACAGCTACAGGAGTCACTCCAGCTCCGGCTGGAACAGACAGCCATCAAAGACGCTGAATTTCCCGAAATAAATACAGTGCTTGAGCAGCAGAGGACTGTTTTTATCATGTTTGGACGAACCGCAGCGGATCATTGACGCAGAGGAAACGAACGGATCAGGAGATGCCCATTAAATGCCAGCTGTGGCCTCACAAAGTGCACAACGGTCTAAAGAGAATAAAGACACTGCTATGATAAAGCTACTTTAGAAAGACTGTAACCACCCCGTGCAGACAGTGAGATCTTTACAATGGCATGCACTGTATAACAATGTTTTTGAAAGACGTTTCATCAGCTGAACGCACTGTACTTCAGTCCCTCACGGCCTCGTTTTCATTCCTGTCAAAAATTACCCTGACTAAGAGACAAAGAGAGCTCCACATAAAAAAAATACTGTAATTTGTGTCCCGTCTTGTCATGGTCTGAAAATGCACTTGGTCGGAGAGGAAGTACGGCAGAGATGAAGGCGAGCTATCAGCTCTTTAATCCCATGCTGTGTTGGGTTTTCACGGTGGGACGCTCTATCTCTGAACGGCACAATGACCGCCGACTCGCAGAAACACGCTCCATTCATTAGAAAGCAACTATACTTGTACTTTGGTCTCGTCCTCTGGGAAACCACTCAAAGATCTTCATGAAACCAAAAGCATTTAAAAACCTAAACATCCCCTATACCATCATTAATATTGCTCAAAATTCAGTGTCAGGGATTTGGACCTAATCCTAAATCTCCTTTGCTCATCCGGGATTAATTTATTTGAGCAAAAATATCCCGAAATCAGTAACGTTTGTTGAATTTTATTACAATTCCGAGTAAGTGTTCACTATGTGGATATATTTTAAAATGTAAATTATTAATGTGATGCAAAGCTGAATTTTAACCCTTTAACTGCCACACCCCTTTTTGAACGTAGATGTGATTTGAAAATGGCTTACACAGAATGAATTTTGAGATTTTAAGCTTTCAATTGATTTATATTTTATTATGATTTCTAAAATATGAAAGTGAAAAAGGCAGTAATTTTTTGGTGTTTTTTTAAGGGTGCACTCTTGTCTTAAATTAAGCTATTACTCTTCCTACATCATTTGTAACAAAAACAGCGATAAAATATCTATTTCGGAATCTTCGACCTTTCCAACGATAAATAGTTTGTCATGATTAGATTCATATTTAATTGTAACATAGAGAAGTAAACTGACAGTAAACTCCAGTCTTCAGTGTCACATGATCTTCAGAAATCATTCAATTATGCAGATCCGCTGCTAAAGAAACATTTCTGATTATTATTAATGACAAAAACAGTTATATTTTTGTGGATATTGTGATAAAGTTTTTAGGATTCTTTGAGGAATACATTATTTTTATTATTATTTTTGAAACATCATAAATGCCTTTACTCTCATTTTAATAAACTGAATTTGTCCTTGCTGAATAAAATAAAATAAAATTCTTAAAAAAAAAAAAAAAAAATATATATATATATATATATATTCCTTTAATTAAATAAATAAATAAAACATGAATTTATTTTTCACATTCAAATAATTAAAGAATAAACTAATATATAAATTAAAACCTTGGAATGGAACTTTTTCTTCTTTGGATTAACACACACTGCTGAATCATTCACATTAATAACAGGAATGTGTATTAATAAAGTTAATAGAGTTAATTTCATGCTTAGGATTTCAAGTTTACAGCATGCACTTGGTGATCCATGTTGATGATGTTTTTAGCTGAATAGCAATAATCAAAACAATATTTCCTTTTTAGTAACTGACTACATAACATACCTATTATATCAGAGCACATTCCAGTTCAGATTTAGAGCTTTAATTGGAGCATTTGGCTTTAGCGAGCATCACGCAAGCATTGTGAGAGTGATAAAGTCATGACTGCATGACACCGAGAAAATAAACTCCCTAGAGCCGCTGCTCACCCCTCGCCCCTCGTTTTAACTCCCGCTCCTACACTAATTTCAGAGCTAAAGACATGGAAAGACAGCTCAAAGTGCGAGACTGTGGCTTTATGACCAGAGTCCATCATAAAACAGCAATTAAACAGTAAGTGTTGCTGATTGGGCTGGAACGGGGCACGCTGTCAGGATCATCAGCATCCTCTCGGAGGGCTGGACTCGAGGGGTGTGGTATTTCAAGACTGCGAAAGGTTAGGAGACGCACGCCGTCGGACACCACGATTAGTAGCAGGCTTCAGTGCACAAATATGACATTTGATGAGCCGGTGTGAACATGTGGTGCAAATACACAAGCTGTGTTTGTGTATAATGCCGTCAAAATGAGAATTCCTTCGCCCACTAAATACAGCTGTCTCAACACGAGCGGCATGCCACGGAGCTCCACTTCATGCACATTTCAGAAATTAAAAATGCAATGATCACGCTATTAGGTTCAGTACTTGTACTCATTAAAATGCATGCAACAATTATGGTAAATAAAATGGAGATGCTCAGTAATGGCCGAAAACTTCATGCAAATCTTTCCTTTCTGTAGCAGTCTACATTCTGTAACAAGGAAATTAAATTTACCATACCTTTTTGACTTTGCTAATCCTGATTATTAACAATAATAATCACAAATCGCATAAAATATTAGGATTTTACATATTATTTTACATTTTTGCCCTGATTGGATGGTAATATATATATATAAATAAATAACATGCACTAATGAATTCTGCAAAATGAGACCAGGAATGACACTGGCATTAAAAATGCGATTGAATGGGGGGGTGGGGGGGTCGGGTCTTATTTCTCTTTTTTTTCTGCAAATGATGAATCCTTCAGAACAAGACCAAGAATGTGCATTAAGAAAGTAAATAGAGCCCATTTATTTTCCTGCAGACTTGACAGCATACACTGGAATACAATTCAGACATTATGGACGAAAGCTTGATATCAGCTTCATTACAGTGCTAATGGACTTGTACTCACTAATACTTATAATATTTGTAGTAAATGCAATTGAGATGCTCAGTACAGTCAGTAACTATGCAAATCTTTCTTCTTTGTGGCATTAAAATGACTGAAAACCAGCCAAACAAGTAGCCTACTTGCATAATGTTACCAATCACTCGCTATTTCATTTATTCACTTAACTTGCACTAGCAAAAAAATAAATAAATCGCCTTTGCAATTAGAGAGGTGCATATATCCTCAATTCCAAAACCCACCGAGCTGCATCCACAGGGAGCCTTTTAAAACACGCTCCGAGATGCCCGTTCAGCCAAAATTGAACAAAAACATCACAAATATCCTTCGGGGAGAATGAACTGTGACAAGCTTTTATTTATTCTAGGTGTTGTTTGTCTGTTATTTACATTTGGCTTCTTTTAGGCTCATTAGTCATCAAATCCTCTGGAAACTCCACAGATGTTATGAAGGTTGCAGATACAGACGTGCAGTTTTCTCTCTCACCGAGCCCCAGAGCAGCTCACAAGTTTACTTGAGTTCTGACGTGACCAGGCAGCTGTAGACAGTTTACAGCAAAGCAACTCACTGAGTTTCCAAACAGAGCCGTAAAATATAAGAGCGATTCGATGACAAACATCACCTTGCTGCTGCTCCCCATCGGCCCGACTGACTGAAGACATCATGTGATCACAGTACATGTCATGCTTCAGAGCGTGAAACTGCTGGTAGGATGGATGGTGGGCTATAAATTAGGAGTCAGCGGGGTGCAGTGGGCGGTCTCTCTCTCTCACAAGCCCACTAACAAACCTCCGGGCTTCTGTCAATCAAACCCAGTCTCAGTCTCATTCGTACTGCACACATCAACGGTAAAGATCAGAGAAATGACCGGCTTTAATGCAGTTTCAGAATCTTGTAGAAAACCATCGTGATACTGATGACATCAGCTTATCTGCATGATTTTGCCTTTTGACAAAAAGCTATTGAATCCAATATATTGGATATAAAAAAAAGAAAAAGGTAATTCTAAAAAAAAAAAAAAAATCCAGTATATTGAAAAACCTGTCAGACTGACATTTAAAATGATGCAATATATAGGCTACAAATATATTATATATATATATATATATATATATATATATAGAATTTTTCGATATTGAATAGAGTATATTGAAAATATTCCGTATATATCTTGCATTTATTACAAGTATATAAAAAAATACCAAATTAATAAAACGACAAAAAATGACACATATCTATAGCTGTTTTTGAAAAATTATATATGTATATATTTGTAAATGTAAAATATTTATATAAATTATTTGTAATACATTCTATTAAATTAGTTTTTGTATTCACACAAAAACTTAGTATGGTACAAGAAATAAACTAAATAATATAAACAATATTTTTATATGTAAAATAAAATAGATTTGCAATTTACAATATTTTATGATTTTGTGCCTTAAAAAAATCTAATTTTATATACCTATACACATATATTTATATATATATATATATATATATATATATATATATATATATATATATATACATACATACATACATACATACATACATACATACATACATACATACATACATACATACATACATACATACATACATACATACATACATACATACATACATACATACATACATACATACATACATACATACATACATACATACATACATACATACATACATACATACATACATACATACATACATACATACATACATACATACATACATACATACATACATACATACATACATACATACATACATACATACATATATATATATATATATATATATATATATATATAATATAATATTTGTAGTAAATGCAATTTACACCTGTCTGACTGACATGTAAAGTTTATATATATATATATATATATATATATATATATATATAAACTTTACATGTCAGTCAGACAGCCTTTTGTAAAAAGAAAAAAATTAAACTAAAATGGAGCATTTGTTGAAAAAAAAAAAAGAAGAAAAAAGAAGTTTGACTAATGGAAGTTATTTTCAGTCAGAATAAGCTATACTCTGTGAAGCTCAGCTTCATGCTGATAGACAAAAATCTGGCTTCACAAGACCAGAATAAAGAGCTGAGAAAAGCACTGAGATCTTAGTGCCAGAAGAATGAATACAAATTGATTCTTCATGTCATAAGAGTGATTCTGCATGTAGAAATAAGTATATTTCAATATTGCAGACTATAAAACGGTTTTCAAATTTCAAATTTCCATCATCATCCCTCGTTGTTTCGACATTCTGTTCCTTTTAAAGCGACTGAGTGGGTCACGACCTCAGTGTAACGGTCGATGAAAGACCGCAGCGAAACCCAATCCAATCTCCCCCATGCATCTGTGTCACCAAAATACTCCCTCCATACTTCAGCACAGATCCAATGATCAGATCGGCTCCCGGCTCAGAAAGAGCTGACCACAGGTTTATCTCAAACAGCTAATGGCTTCCAATCAGATGTTTAATTCAAACAGCATGGTACCTTTCCACATTATCCAGGTTCCCGTCCACTCCGAGTCCTCCGATGGTGTAAAGCTTGCCGTCGTACACCACGCTGTTGTGCCGGCAGCGCGGGACTGTCATCCGTGACACCAGATTCCAATTATCCAGCAGGGACATGTAGCACCACACGTCTGCCAGCGTGACTCCAGACTCAGTGCCACCTAAAGAGGGTTCGAGCCCAAACAAATGAGTGCTGAAGTCTCCATTTACACCCTCCAACATCACACCTCCATTAAAACACAGAAACACATAAAACAACACCAGCATCTCGCTCTCTCAGGGATTCAGCTTGAGCTCCATTTTAGTTTAGTTTAGAGACAGACACATGTTTATAATATAAAAGTTGAATATTTTATAAATCGAATTATACAAGAAATCGCCATGAATTATATTATTTATATTATATAAACAAATCAATGCAACTTTATATTTTTCCATTTCTATCTTTAGACTGATAACCTTTTTGAGATTCTATACATATATTTATTTATCTCTTACAAAATAAAGTGAAAAATATATTTATTTATCTATACAATTTAAAATAACTGTTTTTAAATTTATTATACTTTAAATGATCATTTATTTCTGTGATGCAAAGCTGAATTTTTAGGATCATTATCACATGATCCTTTAGAAATCATTCTAATATGATGATTCATTATCAAAGTTGGAAACAGTTCTGCTGCTTAATATTTTTACAGAACATGTGATACTTTTTTAGGATACTTTGATGAATAAAAACAAATACATGTGACACTGAAGGCTGTAGGAATGATGCTGAAAATTCAGCTTTGCATCACAGGAATAAATTATTATTTTAAAGTATATTCAAATAGAAAACTATTATTTTAAGTTCTAATAATATTTCACAATATTACAGTTTTTTCTGTATTTTTGATCAAATAAATGCAGCCTTGATGAGCAGAAGAAACCTCTTTCAAAACATTAAAAATAGTAATGTTTTTATACTAGTATATATATATATATATATATATATATATATATATATATATATATATATATATAGTAATAAAAATATATAAATATTTTATTTTATTTATTTTACATTTAAATAAAACTTTTATAATATATAAGTAAACAAGTAAATCTTCAAATCTTTAATATTCTTTATATATTTTTCTCCGCATTCATTTTATTCTGTTCATATTTTTTGTGGTGTGACAGACATGCTAAAAAATTAATGTAAAAAAAACAATTGTTTAACAGCATTTTACTATTTCTTTTAAAGTTATGCATGTTGATTTTGTGAGCTCATATTAATTAAAAGACTGCATGGAATATTTGTCACATACCAGAATCATTTAAAATAAATTACAAAACAAAAGGAACATATTATTTAAAAAATTTACAGTACATAACAGCAACACAGGACATACACTTTCCTTTTTACGATTATAATAAATGAAATCTTAAAATCTCGATGTACCTAGGTTTGTTATACACTACTCACATACACTTTCCTTTTTACGATTATAATAAATGAAATCTTAAAATCTCGATGTACCTAGGTTTGTTATACACTACTCACATACACTTTCCTTTTTACGATTATAATAAATGAAATCTTAAAATCTCGATGTACCTAGGTTTGTTATACACTACTCACATACACTTTCCTTTTTACGATTATAATAAATGAAATCTTAAAATCTTGATGTCCCTAGCTTTCTTATACACTACTCACATACACTTTTGACAAACAAATTGCTGCAGCAGCTTTAGAAGCGTCATCTTTCCTGCGCTATTGATTTATTCCTACTTGATTTGTGGGATATTTAACATCATAATTTGACACACAGCCAGTCGTAAAGACAAAGATGAGGAACAGCCATCTTCCTTCCCATCACTCCTCAGAGCGTGAGCTGCTAAATATAAAAGCAGACACCTGCGGGCAGCCACCAAACTGCAAGTGACACACTGTCGGCTTGATTACCTGACAGGTAGATATTATCCCCCGCCGATATGACGGAGAAGAACTCGCGGTTGTAGAAAGGCAGGCTGGCCAGGGGGTACCACTTGTTGTTCTGAGGGTTGAAGCAAGTGACGGCTGTCAGCGAGCGCTGGTTCATACCGATGACCTGCCGCCCCCCCACCAGCACGATCACCTCAGCGACACCTGCGGAGAAACACGCAGAAACAAACACCTTGACATTCACAGAAATAACCTGCTCGAAGCAACACATGGGACCCGATTACACTGAGCTGCTCTGAGGGTTATAATGAGTGACCCGGCAAAACCAGCTGATACGGTCACCGTATTCACACTAGCAGTCAAAAGATTTTTCTTCTTTTGGTTTTTGAAAAAAAGATTTCAAAATAGGGTCAGTGAGGCAGTGAATGCAGTAAAATTGTGAAACATTATTATTTCACAATTAGCATTATTACGATTTAAACTTGCCATTTTCTATGTTAATACATGTTAAAATGTAATTTATTTCTAAGAGTCAAATCTGAATTTTCAGCATCATTCCTCCAGTCTTCAGCGTCACATGATCCTTCAGAAATTATTCTAATATGATGATTTGCTGCTCAAGAAACATTTCTGATTAAAATCAGTGCTGAAAACATTTAAATTGCTTCATAATTTTGTGGAAACCAAATATATAAGGGGATTAAAGAGCTCAACAGAAATCCTTTGTAACATTACAAATGTAATTACTGTCACTTTTGAACAATTTAAAAGGTCAGTTCACATTAATTACTCACCTTCACGATGTTCTAAACCCTCTTCATAACACAAATTAAGATATTTTTATGAATTCCAAGAGCTCTCAATTCAATTCAGTTCAAGTTTATTTGTATAGCGCTTGTTACGATACAAATCATTGCAAAGCAATTTTACAGAAAATTACGTTTCTACAATATTTAGAAGTAGCTTATAAGTGGTGATCAGGAATTTTCTGAAAAATTAATACAAGATGTAGTCAACCAGACGATGAACACTATTAACAGCAATTATTATGTGATTGCATAGTAAGTAGCAATATTTGTTAGTTCTGTTTGTTGATTCAGGGTTAGCATCATCTGGGGTCCTCTGAGGGTCAGCATCATCTCTTCTCAGGTGTTCTGGATCCAGACTGGAGCTTGTGTAAATCCTAGTTATTAACTGCGTGGAAAAACAGTATGTCCAGCTATAGACATAGTGGCATGCACTTTATGCATGCAAAAATTTTGTTTCAACAATTCATCTCCTCCGCTAGGGACATTTTGGAGAATATTCACTAAACGTGAACAGTGTTTGCTGTTCTGTGTCAGCTGCGCCATGCAGATATGTTTTCTATGTTTTATGTATGCTTTGATTCGAACGAAAACAACGTATCCGCGTGGCGCAGCTGACACAGAATAGCATACGTTGTTCATGATTAGTGGATATTCTCCAAAATGGCGGTTGAACCCCTGATGTCACATGGATTACTTTACAGATCTCCTTTCTATGTTTCTGGACTAGATCATGTAAGGATCCTTGCTATCTATGGGAGGGTTAGAAAGCATTATTTCTTAATTTGTGTTGTGAAGATGAAAGGAGGTCTTACGGGTTTGGAACGAGGGTGAAATATTATTGACATTATTTTACTTTTGGGGCAGAGTAACCTTTTAATTCGTCTTTGCTGAAATAAAGTAATACTTTTTCCTCTTTGATTTATATAAATGTTACTTACCCCAAACTTATTGCAGTGTATCAGTTTCCACAAAAATATGGAACAGGACAACTGTTTTCAACATTAATAATAATTCTTGAACAGCAAAACAGCATATTAAAATGATTTCTGAAGGATCATGTGACACTGAAGACTGGAGTAAAATATGCTGAAAATACAGCTTATATTCAGATAGAACACAGATAATTGTAATAATAGTAAACAATAATACTGCTTTTGCTGTATTTTTCAGGAAGACTCAAGACTCAAAAACATTAAATTACACTTTTGACCGGTACTGTATGTGCAAGGGTTTATCAGCAAACAGAAGTGAACCGCATACTTTTTGACATGAAAGTTCAACAACCAAACAACGCATTTAACAGAGCAGTCTTTGTTCAGAGCAAAATTATCTACAAACAGAAGCTGTTTTCTGATCAATTATGAATGAGTTTTCCTCTGTACAGTGAATGAAGTCTCTACGCTGACTGCTTATGCCACATCACAGGCCTTTCATTCTGTAATTCATTTTATTCTGACACAGAAACACAAAGAAGATAAAAGAATATGGGAAAAGGAATATCACAAGGAGGCAGTGAGAAACATTTCATAAGAAAAAGCCACATAACAAGGGAAAAATAATAGCCTCCGAGTCAAAAACATGACAATTTTGAGGATATGACAAATTAGGCATAATGACAGAATGACAGAAAAGATCCAGAGCGCTATCAGCACAGTTTGCCCTGACAATATAGTATATGTATAGTATAGTATATATATATAGTATATTTTTATTTAAAGAAAAGTACAGACTCACTGGCATGTAAAAGGCTTCAGGCAACATTATTCTGTACTAGCTGACAGTACCAACACGATCCTATCATCTGAATTAAAATTCATGACATATATCGTCTTTAAAAATGTATAAATAAAAGAAACAGTGGATCGTGCTAGAAAGGGTCAGGCTTCTGTAACGGCAGACAATTAAAAGTCATTGTTCACTTCTTTAAAAAAAAAAAAAAGAGTGAAATACTCTTTCCTCTGATTTCAAGGAATCCTGAAATACACAAGTGCCTCATCTCTGGAGACTTTTATTTTCTCTGTGTATTTTTTTTCAATACAGTGATTCAATAAAATAAACAAAGACTCACACTGTATAAATCTCACTGGGGAGATACAGCAACAATAAATAGCAGCTGCTGATAATGTCATTTATTTCAGTGTGTCTGGCTGTTTTATTACCAGATTTCCGAAAGGAATTAAATGGACACGAACAAAAGACTATCCTAAATGCAATTTGAATGCAAGCACTTAATGCACATATATTATGTGCATAAAAATGTTTTTGTAACATTTATACATGCATATTTTTGTATTTCTATATCACAGTATACACATATTTTATGTTGACAAAAATGTTTATTTCAGATGCTATTAATAGCTCGCTCGCTCGCGATAAATAGTTTGACAGCAGTAATATATAGTTATGTCTGACTTGACTCTTGGTAATGTATTTTGACCTGCCCCCAAAACATGACTATCTAGTACGTCATGGAACGTTCTGCTACGCCCTCCTCTGGCGGTATCAGATCCCTCTCTCCTGAATATTAGGACTGCATTTCCCAGTGTCCCTCTCCCCAATCATCCCCGTCTAACCCTGCTTAATTATCTTGATTACCTTCTAGTATTTTCACCTGCACCTTGTGTTCTCCCCTTTATATTGACTGCTATTCCCTTTTATATTTTGTGAAGTTTTGATTTACCCCTGGTCTGTATTGTTAGTATCTCTGATCGTTGTTACCCTATTTAGGAGTTTATCTAAGTTCTCTACGAACGTCTGCTTAAGTTCCTTTTCATTGCCAGCCTGAGTTTATGTCAGCTGTTCTCTGCTTACTCACCTGTATTAATAAACTGCTGCAGATGGATCTAACTGACTCCGCCGTTTCATCACAGAAAACTTCACACACTCAAGATCCAGCAGAGTTTCGTCACCTCGCCAATGAGGTTTCATCCCAGGCAGCGGTGCCCGCTTCACATCAGCGGCAGCTGGTAAAACTAACCTCGCTCACAGAGGAACTTGTCAGATCTGTTCAGGCACTAACCCCGCAGATTGCAGCGGTTAATCAGGCCGCAGCACCCACCGCACCTGTCCCTCCGCTGCCAGTCGTGAGTACGATCTCAAACAATCCAAGATTATCCCTGCCTGAAAAGTATGACGGTTCACCCTCCACTTGCAAGGGATTTTTGTTGCAGTGCGAGCTCTATCTAAGCCAGCAGGCTCCAGAACATCGCACCGATGAGGGCCGCATCTTTCTCATCTGCACCCTGCTTACGGGAAAAGCACTGGAGTGGGCAACGGCACTATGGTCAGGAGGTCAGCTTACGTCTATTTCCTATGATGCTTTTGTCACCCTATTCAGGGAGGTGTTTGAGCACCCAGCTGGAGGAAAGGATCCAGGGGAACTGTTACTCGCCCTGCGGCAAGGGAATTCCACTGCAGCGGATTACACTCTCTCCTTTCGTACGCTCGCCGCTCAGACCGGCTGGGGGGAGGATCCTCTCAAACTACTGTATCGGAAGGGGTTGAATACGGAGCTGCAGGGGGAACTTGCTTGTCGTGATGATGGAAAGACTCTCAGTCAGATCATGGAACTTGCCATCCGGCTCGATCATCTCATCCGGGCTCGCCGCACTCCAGTCAGGACCAGCCTGAATTTCAACCCGGTATGCACCTCAGAGCCCGAGCCCATGCAGATTGGATACACCCAGCTCTCCGAGGCGGAACGTGAGAGGAGAAGGCGCAATCGTTTATGCATGTACTGCGGTCTGGCTGGTCATTTCAGGGCTTCCTGCCCGGTGAAACCCACTTCTCGGAACCCCGCTGCGGTGAGTCCACGTTCACTCTCTTCCCAAGCTCTCATTGTGGCAATTTCGTTAATTATTAATGGGCAGGTTATAAAATCGAGGGCTTTTATAGACTCGGGAGCTGCTGGAAATTTTATTGACGCAACCTTTGCAAGAACTCATAAAATCTCTCTCCGCTCTTGTGAACCCTCTGTGATAGTGACAGCTTTGGACGGGCGCCCCCTGGGGACAGGGGAGCGCCAGTACATCACACCACCTCTCACCCTCAGCATCGGCTCGCAACATAGGGAGACCATCCAATTCTACACTATTCATTCACCACTTCATCCTATGATTCTGGGGTTTCCGTGGCTGGAGAGACACAACCCGCAAATTTCCTGGTCTGAGAGGAGGATTACCCAGTGGTCTTCGTCGTGTCTGAATAAATGCATGCCCGCTGTCCAGGGTCCTGAATTGAGTGCCAGCCCCTCCGTGGACGTTAATCTACAGGAAATCCCCGCTGTTTACCATGACCTTGCCCAAGCATTCAGCGAGCGGGAAGCCTCACACTTACCTCCCCATCGTGCTGTTGACTGTGCTATTGAGCTCCTGCCGGGTACCATGCCACCACGCGGTCGTGTATACCCCCTATCTCAGCCAGAGACCGAGGCCATGAATTTGTATATAGAGGAACAGCTTGCCAAAGGCTTCATTACCCCCTCAACATCTCCTGCTTCTGCCGGTTTCTTTTTTGTCAAGAAGAAGGATGGGGGTCTCCGACCGTGCATAGACTATCGGGGTCTCAACGAGATAACTGTCAAATACCGGTATCCTCTTCCTCTGGTCCCAGCTGCTCTTGAAATGCTCCGCACGGCCCGATATTTCACAAAGCTCGACCTACGAAATGCTTACAACCTTATTCGTATTCGGGAGGGTGATGAGTGGAAGACGGCGTTTTCAACAACCACCGGCCATTATCAATATCGGGTCATGCCGTTCGGCCTTTCCAACAGTCCTTCAGTTTTTCAAGCGTTTGTCAACGAGATCTTCAGAGACCTGCTCAATCGGAGTGTAATTGTGTAAATTGACGACATCCTGATTTATTCAGACAACCTTGAAACGCACGTTCAGGATGTGCGAGCTGTTCTCAAACGCCTCATCGAGCACCAGTTGTATGCCAAGATACAGAAGTGCGAATTTCATCAGACGCGGATCTCGTTCTTGGGTTACATCATCAGCGCAGACGGAGTTGTGATGGATGACAAAAAGGTACAAGCTGTGGTTAACTGGCCTCGTCCCACGTCAGTAAAAGAGCTTCAGCGCTTCTTGGGCTTCGCAAACTTTTACCGCCGATTCATTCGAAATTTCAGCATGATTGTGGCTCCTCTCACTTCTTTACTCCAAGGAGGAGGAGGACGTTTCCGCTGGTCATCGGAATGCACTGCGGCATTTGAGAGTTTAAAGAAGAGATTCACCACATCACCCATTCTCCATCACCCAGATCCTGAGAGAGAGTTTATTGTGGAAGTGGATGCTTCTAACACGGGCGTGGGTGCCATTCTGTCACAACGTCATGGTAGTCCAGCTAAAATGTACCCCTGCGCATTTTATTCCCGTAAACTCAATGCAGCCGAGCGCAACTATGATGTGGGCGATCGAGAACTTCTGGCGATGAAGGCTGCCTTTGAAGAGTGGAGGCACTGGCTGGAGGGGGCGTGTCATCCTTTCACTGTGCTTACGGACCACAGAAATCTGGAGTATCTCAAATCCGCCAAATGTCTGAATGCTCGCCAGGCGCGCTGGTCTCTCTTCTTCTCCCGATTTAATTTCAGAGTCACTTTCAGACCAGGTTCTAAGAACGGCAAGGCGGATGCTCTCTCACGCCAGTTCGACAGTAAGGACGAGTGTTCTGAACCAGTTCCCATTCTGCCCTCATCTCTCATTGTCGCACCAGTACAGTGGGATCTAATCACGGAGGTTTCTACAGCTCAGCAGAAACAGCCCGTACCACCGGAATGTCCGGGGGACCGCCTCTTTGTTCCTCCCGAGCTCCGCGACCGTGTCCTCCAATGGGTTCACTGCACTCCCAGCGCGGGGCATCCAGGTATCACGGCCACCACTCAGCTAGTCTCCAATCGCTTCTGGTGGCCTTCCCTTCGAACTGACGTGATCAAGTTTGTTCATCAGTGTTCCACCTGTAACATGGTCAAGTCTTCTCACCTGAAACCAGCTGGTCTCTTACAGCCTCTGCCGGTACCGCAACGCCCTTGGTCCCATATCGCCGTGGATTTTGTCACGGACCTTCCTCAGTCCCAGGGTTTCAACACCATCCTCTCGGTAATAGACCGGTTTTCAAAATCATGCCGTTTCATCCCTTTGTCTGGTCTTCCCACAGCCTTAAAGACCGCCGAGGCCCTCCTCAATTATGTGTTTCGGCTTTTTGGCCTTCCTGAGGACATTGTAACTGACCGAGGCCCTCAGTTTACTTCTCGTGTATGGAGGGAACTATGCTCAAAGCTCAATATTAACGTAAGCCTCACCTCGGGCTACCATCCTCAGGCCAACGGGCAGGTTGAGAGGTTGAATCAGGACCTAACTCGTTTCCTACGGACCTATTGCCATCAAAATCAGCAGGAGTGGAGTCGTTTCCTTGTATGGGCTGAATACGCGCAGAATTCGTTAGTTAAGCACGCCACTGGACTGACACCGTTTCAGTGTGTCCTGGGATTTCAGCCTCCGCTCTTCCCGTGGGCGGGCGAGCCCTCCGATCTCCCGGCGGTAGATTCCTGGCTTCGGCGCAGCGAGACCACTTGGGATGCTGCTCATGTGCATTTACAGCGGGCCATTCGCAAATATCAGCACTACGCGGATCGCAGGCGAAGCGGGGGTCCCCGGTACCGTCCCGGGCAGTGGGTGTGGCTTTCAGCCCGAGATCTCCGTCTCAAACTACCCAGCAAGAAATTATCCCCTCGCTTCATTGGTCCTTTCAAGATTCTGCGCCAGATCACCCCGGTCTCATTTAGGTTGGCTCTTCCCTCTCATTACAAAATCTCACCTACCTTTCATGTGTCTCTTTTCAGACCCGCAGTCACCCCCAGGAGAGAGGAGGGTCAGGAGGGGAACACACAGGTGCAGAATCCTCCCATTGAGGTTGGCGGTGCGGAGGCCTACCGGGTGCGAGCAGTACTGGACTCCAGACGACGTGGTGGGGCTTTACAGTACCTTATTGACTGGGAGGGGTACGGTCCAGAGGAACGGTCCTGGGTCAGGTCGCAGGACATTCTGGACCCCTCTCTACTTACCAGCTTTCATCGTGACCATCCTGACCGACCTGCTCCCAGACCCCGAGGAAGACCCCACCGACGTTCTGGTCCTCGCTTCCGGAGCCGCTCGCAGAGGAGGGGCTATGTCATGGAACGTTCTGCTACGCCCTCCTCTGGCGGTATCAGATCCCTCTCTCCTGAATATTAGGACTGCATTTCCCAGTGTCCCTCTCCCCAATCATCCCCGTCTAACCCTGCTTAATTATCTTGATTACCTTCTAGTATTTTCACCTGCACCTTGTGTTCTCCCCTTTATATTGACTGCTATTCCCTTTTATATTTTGTGAAGTTTTGATTTACCCCTGGTCTGTATTGTTAGTATCTCTGATCGTTGTTACCCTATTTAGGAGTTTATCTAAGTTCTCTACGAACGTCTGCTTAAGTTCCTTTTCATTGCCAGCCTGAGTTTATGTCAGCTGTTCTCTGCTTACTCACCTGTATTAATAAACTGCTGCAGATGGATCTAACTGACTCCGCCGTTTCATCACATAGTAGTCTAAGTCTTTGGCTCTTTTAATTGTGATGATTTTGGATCACATTTAACAAAAACCCACCAATTTATTATCTCAACAAATTAGAATATGATGACATGCCAATCAACTAATTAACTCAAAACACCTGCAAAGGTTTCCTGAGCCTTCAAAATGGTCTCTGACAATCATTGACACCCTTTCACAAGGAGTGTAAGTCACAAAAATTAATTGCCAATAAGCTGGCTGTTCAGAGAGTGCTGTATCCAAGCATGTTAACAGAGAGTTGATCGGAATGAAAAAGTGTGGAAGAAAAAGATGCACAACCAACCGAGAGAACCGCAGCCTTATGAGGATTGTCAAGTAAAATCAATTCAAGAATTTGAGTGAACTTCAGAAGGAATGGACTGAGGCTGGGGTCAAGGCATCAATAGACACCACACACAGACGTGTCAAGGAATTTGGCTACAATTGTGGTATTCCTCTTGTTAAGCCACTCCTGAACCACAGGCAACATCAGAGGCATCTTAGCTGGGCTACGGAGAAGAAGAAATGGACTGTTGCCATTGGTCTAAAGACCTTTTTTCAGATGATAGCAAGTTTTGTATTTCTTTTGGAAACCAAGGTCCATGAGTCTGGAGGAAGGGTGGAGAAGCAAATAGCCCAAATTGCTTGAAGCCCAGTGTTAAGTTTCCACAGTCTGGGATGATTTGGGGTGCAATGTCATCTGCTGGTGTTGGTCCATTGTGTTTTTTGAAAACCAAAGTCACTGCACCTGTTTACCAAGAAATCTTGGGGCACTTTATGCTTCCTTCTGCTGACCAGCTTTTAATTTTCCAGCAGAATTTGGCACCTGCCCACATTGCCGAAAGCACCAGAAGTTGGTTAAATGACCATGGTGTTGGTGTGCTTGACTGGCCAGCAAACTCACCAGACCTGAACCCCAGAGAGAATCTATGGGCTATTGTCAAGAGAAAAATTGGAAACAAGAGTCAAACAGATGGGCTTCCATACCACCTCAGCAGTGTCACAAACTGATCACCTCCGTGCCACGCTGAATTGAGGCAGAAATTAAAGCAAAAGGAGCCCCTACCAAGTATTGAGTACATGTACAGTAGATGAACATACTTTCCAGAAGGACAACAATTGACTAAATGTTGTTGTTTTTTAAATTAGTTTCATGAAGTATTCTAATTTGATGAGACAGTGAATTGGTGGGTTTTTGTTAAATATGAGCAAAAATCACTACAATTAAAAGAACCAAAGACTTACTACTTCAGTCTGTGTGCATTGAATTTATTTAATACACGAGTATCAAAATTTGAGTTGAATTACTGAAATAAATGAACTTTTCCTCGACATTCTAATTTATTGAGAAGCACCTGTATATATATATATATATATATATATATATATATATATATATATATATATATATATATATATATATGCACACACACACACATTATATATATACATATATATATATATATATATATATATATATATATATGTGTATATATATATATTTATTTATATATATATATATATATATATATATATATATATATATATATACTTTTTTATATATTTTATACAAATATATCTTCAATTTAAGAGAAAATAGTTTAATTTTAACTAAATGTGTAGCTAAAAATACAACTACATAAATACATAATTTGCTATTGCTAAAATACTTTTTTTTAAATATAATTTCTATTGTATGTATTTTATCAAGCAGACATCTCTTTTTTAATAAATTAGCTTTCTGCAGGCTGTAAAAGAACCAAGCAATGACTGTAGTGAATGCGGCAGAATCCATAACAACCCTCATTTGCATAGAAAGGAGACATATTTGTGCTGAAAATAATGACAATAACAATTTAAATACTCATGACACAGCTCGAATAAGATGCATGTGCCCTGAAACATGCACGCTGTGACGCAACCAGCGGCATGATATTCCTGCTCAAGCTCGGGTTCACAGGCGTTTACAGAGAAGCAAAAAAAATGTGATTGGCACAGATATCTGCTAGTGTGCCAGCTCTTTCAGTCGCACGACTGCAGATTGTGTTCCCACTTCACACCAGTACAGCTTCCTGTTATGAGAGCCCCCCCCCCCCCCCTTTTACCCACAAACAAAACCCTGTTCCCACAAAACCTCACTACATTACACCAGCAGCATCAATCAAATGCCACACGACAGCTCTGCTCATATTCCACCATCAACCGCATCACAACGTCCTCCAGCAGGTGCCTGACTGACTTCAGCAACACTTCTGCTTATATGCGAGTGTAAAAAAGCCCTGACGATTAGTGTTACCCTTTCATATTTTAATTTTCAATGAAGCCATATTTTATTACCACGATTTGAAAAACTCAGGGTAATCAGTAAGCAACAGTCTTAAGCATTTGCAGTATGCAGGTTTCGTTTTTCAAGAAATAATGACTAAAAACCATGCTAAGAGAGAAATTACAGTATATGAAAAATGTGTAAATGAAGTAATTCTACGAATGCATAAGGGGGAACCCACAGACTTCAGAAAAGTTTCAGTGGCATTTTTTTTTTACTTTTCTACAGTATGTGTAATGTCTAATAAAGTAGTCTTTACAGCGGTTACTGTGGAAACCGCTTCATTCCTGCTGTTCCAGATGCGCCACCTGCTGTCAGACAGTTGATTTACATGTTATTCAGTCCATCTGTTGTTTTTGTTCAGATCAGTGTGAAAATTGGACCAACTTTTTGGTAAAACAGGCTAATGTGCAATTGACCCTTGCAAAAACCTGCCCTCCTTAGTTACTGTTGCTATGTCCAACAAGCCATGCTGCTTCTCACTCAACACATCATGTTCTCATGAGGTAAAAAATAATGAATCATTTTGGTCACTATAATCATAGTATGAAATTTAGGCAACACTTTAGTTTAGGGAACAGTATTCAGTATTAACTAGCTGTTTGTTAGCAAACATATTACTAGCCTATTGGCTGTTTATTAGTATTTATAAAGCATATATTAATGCATGATCATATTCTAGATCTTTTAAAACTATCCCACTCTTAAACATAATTTACTACAAATAAATAGCAAATTAGGATTAGTCTATTGAGGGAAAACTCAATGGTTTTCCTAATCTAAAGTGCTACCAAAATTTACAAGAGCGCCTCTCTTATCTCGTGTTAATGCAGCATGGCTGGGATCAGGACCCGGGGTCTGTGCCCTTCTGCCATCCTCATGATCTCCTGTGGAGCGCGGGACCCCGCTGCGCTCGGCTCCTTCCCGCTGACTGTGGCATTAGAGACTCGCGGCAGGTGTTCTGCCAAAGATCGCCCCACCTCTGCCCCGCTCCAAATCACAGCAATGGATTATGACATGAAAAGAATTCAAGGGGCTTTCTGGATTTAGATTTTCCCCCAAACCATCTAACAACAGGTTTGGGAGCATAAAACAATAGAGTAAGAGAGAAAACGCACTTTCAAAAATAATTAGAAAAGAGACTTTGTAGCATTTAAAAATCAGCATGAAATGAATACGGAGTCTATTTAATTTAGAAAATAAACATGATCCCTGATTTAAAAAATAAATAAATATAAACTTTCTTCAAAATTCAATTTCTCACCTGTAAAATGGCCTGTAAAATCCCTAAAGGATAAAATGAAGCCACATTTGACATTTTCTTTAATGTTTTTTTTTAACCAAAACCCTAAAATGCTCACTAAAACTGCATATATTTGATCAAAATATGATAAAAATTATATATTGTGAAATATTATAACAAATTAAAATAGCATAATTACAATATGCAATTTATTTCTGTGCATTTTCAGTCTTCAGTGCACAAACAGTAATTGCAGCTTCCAAACTCTTGAGAAATTTATTTTGTATTATGTGAGAAAAATAGGCTGTGAATGTTTTCAAGTTTTCCTTCACAGGAAAGTTTAGTATGCTAATTACCACAGAAAATAATTCAACTGACAAAAGACTTGTGTTCACAGTAAATGCACTAATAATGGAAAGTGTCAGCGCTGGAAATAAACATTTAAAATATGCAACAGTCACACTGTTTCACAATTATAATTGCCACATTTATAAACTACATGTTAAAGCATGACAATAACCAGTCTTTTACAGTATGTCATGTCATGACCAAACAACAAATTAAACCTGGTTCTTTCCACTTGGATGGATGCTGCTGACATAAACCTCCATCCACCTAGAAAAGCAAGCTCTTTAAAGGTGAAGTGTTTATTCTTTCCATGTTAAAAGACTTTTTCCATGCCAAAAACTTTCTGCATGTTAAAACAGCCTCGCTGCTGAATACATTACATTTAAAATGGCAAAAGGTCACGCTGTTAGAAACACTTAAAGTTAAAAATACGTTCTTGTATGCTGACCTACATAATAAGACATTCAACACATTTTTGGACTCCACTGAAAGGTGTAAAAACGGTGGCACTTTCAAAAAGAACAGTGCTATTCAAAAGCAACAACAAAAGATGAATCAAAACAGATTTCCATTTCTGACTCTCTTTATATAATGACTTTATATAATAATAAATGTAGAGAGTGTTAAAGCCCTGCGGTTGGCAGTGAACTGGGTCGTTGGGTGTGATAATTTCAGCGCAGCTTGTCTTAAGTACACACAGGTGAAATTTACCCACTGGCTAAAGCTCAGTAAAAAGAGGCGCAGGTGCACTGATAGCCACGGCTGATGCTTGCTTTGGCAACTCTCTGACAGCACTGTGGCTCTAATCCAGATGCTCTGTCACACCGCATCAGGATGGATTTCTATCCAATACACTGCTGCCGCTTCTGTATCTGTGCACTGCATTGTTATAAAACAGTCCTGGCTGCTGATTGGTCAAAACAATATAGCATGCAAAGGGAGCCATAGTGCACAGCATACACAAAGACCAACTACTAACCAGAGTGTACAAGTCATGACCACATCTAATAAAATTTGCCGAGTTAAATAAAGGAATAGTTCACCCAAAAGTGAAGATACCTTAGTTTACTACATCCTCAGGCCATCCAAGATTCAGAGGAGATTTGGAGAAATTCAGCATTCCTTCACTTGCTTACCAATGGATCCTATGCAGTGAATGGGTGCCGTCAAAATGAGAGTCCTACCAGCTGATAAAATCATCACAATACTCCACAAAAGTCCATCAATCAATGTATCGTGAAGCCAAAAGCTGTGTGCTCTTAAATGTTTCCTTTCTCTTTGGAGTTTTGGAGCTTTGCAAAAATCAACGCGTTTCAGAAAGGCGGGGGCTAGAGGAGCAACAATAATGTACATTATGTGAAAAATAATGTTTTCTTTTTTTTTTTTTTACCTTAAACCGCATAAACACATTGCATTACACCCAATACACAACATAACTGTTCTTTTTAGCAACGTCATATGACCCCTCTAAGAAACAAATCCATCATTATGTCCATAGTCCATAATATTGCATTCTCCAGTTAAAAAAATCAGGAGTGAAATATAAGCTCCATTTACAATTGAACACAGTCCAAAATTATGATTAAGACAGCATCACCGATTATAACCACTCGCCACTCACGTCTAGTGTAGACACAGTGAAATACTGGTTTTGCTTTGTTTTACAGAACTAATCAGTGCCTGGTTTGTGTACGTATGTGTGGGCGGAGCTATCAAAATAGGGGCAAGACCCTTTTTAAGTTGGGGCATGTTTGCTTTGGTGATTTCAAATGTCAACAATGGCTACCAGAAATTGCTTACCCCAACGATACTGATGGATTTGTTTCTCACGAACACACATATTTTGGCTTCACAATACATTGTGATGGACTGGTGTGGTGTTGATTACTTGTGGATTTATTATGATGTTTTTATCAGCTGTTTATTAACTCTCAATCTTACGGCACCCATTCACTGCAGAGTTCTCACCATTGGTGAGCAAGTGATGGAATGCTGAATTTCTCCAAATCTGTTCCCATGAAGAAACAAATTCACAGCAATGCAGCTCAGAGCAGCACCAGTGTGTCTGATGTTCACCACACGGATCATACTAATCTTGAAGAGACTATAAGCCATGCTGAACAATGTACCGGCAGACAGTCGCGGGCGAGTTCTGGGCGTCTGCATCTCTTGGCGGGCGTGTGGCAGCATGTGGTAGCGCTTGGCTTCATTCACCAGGTCCCTGCAGGCCTCTGAAGATTTGATCAGCTCCTCGTTGTCCACCACATTCAGCAGGTAGCTGGGATGGATGAACGGAAGCCGTACCACCGCCAACAGCTCAGACACATGCTGGATACAGGACAGCAAGGAAACAGAGGACAGAAAGAAAGAAGTGAGTGGGAAGAGAGAAAGACAGAAAAATGTGAGTTAGCTTTGTGCATTACACTCACTTAATTGCGGTAAATTGCCATTATGGATGGCCTCAGGCCTTAATGCATTATTATTTTTAACGACTAAAGAAAAAATTAATCTCGGGATAATTAAGATTCAAAAATTCACAAATTTGTTATGATGTATCGTGTTTACAAATTAGCTTCCTAGAAAAAAAAAAAAACAGTCTTCCAACAAAGATCCAAGGGATGCTGTGTGAAGATGCTCATTACAAGCACAGAGGTGCCAGTAAATAATAAATAGATACTGATACACAACCTCTGCTAACGTCAAACCACACAAACATCAAAACAAGTCTGAATATCAGAGCTGGAAGCTAAACAGGGTTTTTTTTTTTGCATTCAACAAAAAACTGAAAAAGTTCTATAAGTTACAAGTTTGTATAACATGTTTTTCAGTATTTCAAAAGAAATGAATTGAATGAGCACGGTGCAATGTCCGAACTGATTGCACTGTATTTTATGTATTCACTGTATTTTATGTAAAATCATTTTCTATTTTTAACTGTTTTAAATTCATTTTAAAATAAGTCAATTTTTAAATCATTTTCAAAGTTTTGAAATTGCTTGTTTTATTTTTGTGATTATTTTTCTCAAATTATTATTTTTCTTTCTTTTATGTAAAGCACTTTGAATTACCATTGTGTACGAAATGTGCTATATAAATACATTTTCTGTGCCTTGCCTAGTTAACATGTAACAGAAGAATCGCTTCTCAGTATTATATTGGGTCACATCCCGAAAACCTTCACTTTGGCAGTTATTATGCCTCTTATTAAAGTAACCAAAATTAGATCCTAGTGAACTGGCAAATTACAAATCCATGTCAAATTATCAGTTTATGTCAAATATTTTAGAAAAGTTGTGACTGCTCTGTTGTGCTCCTTCCGGCAAATTTATAACTATGAAGAATTTCAGTCAGGTTTCAGGCCCCATCATAGCACAAAACTTCACTTGTTAAAATGACAAATTACTTGCTTCTTGCATCAGACCAAAGCCGCATCTCATTGCTAGTTTTACTTGATCTTAGTGCTGTTTTTGACACTATAGATCATGACATACTCAGAGACTGATTACAAAACTATATAGGTATTCAACGGCAGGCTTTAAGATGATTTAGATTGTACTTGTCAAGACTGTTATCACTTTTATTTAAATGGGTAATCATCTCAATTAACACCAGTAAAGTATGGAGTGCCACAAGGATCTGTTTTAGGCCCTCTGCTATTTTCAATATACATGTTGACCCTTGGTCATATTATTAGGAAACACTGGATTATTTCCATTGCTATGCTGGTGAAACTAAACTATGTAACAGTGTATGTTAAAATTGTAAAGATTGGATGACCCAAAATTTTGTACTATTAAATTTAAATAAGACAGAGATATTACTTATTGGGCAAAAAAAAAAAAACAGTACATAGAATCTTTCAGATTACAATTTGCATCTAGACTGATGCACTGTTACTTCCTCTAAAGACAGCAAATTAGGTGTTTACACTAACTTATCTTTTGAAAATCATATTTCACATGTTACAAAAAACTTTAGAAATGTTACCTGTTGCTTATTTATACATGTTACCTGTTGCTTCTGATGCAGAAAAGCCAGTTCATGCATTTATGAACTCTAGACTGGATTACTGTACTGTAATGTGCTGCATATTCAATAAAAAAGCTACAGGTAGTCCAAAATGCAGTTGCAACTTTGTACTTTCATTTATGTTTGATCAAATGCACATTATTCTTTTGATTGTGATGAACACATCTATTTTTGCTGGGTTGGAACAGCAGCTATGCAAATTTTTCTCTATTTGCTTCTCTGTTTCTGCCAAGGGATTGGCATCCTGGGATAACTAGGAATTACACAAGCTTCAGTCTTGATGCAGCCTTACAAAGATCTGAGATGGCCGGACACCTGAGAGGATGGCAACCCCTCAGAGGACCTCAGATGGGGTCAACACTGAAACAACATGCAAAACTACAAAAATTTGCTACAAGTTTGATCGCAAAATATAATCATTGCCATTAATAGTGTTAACTGTTTTCCTAAATATAATCTAGAAACTTAAATTTTCTGTAAAGCTGCTTTGCAATGAATTGTATCATGAAAATCACCATACAAATACTTGATTGTGAATTGAATTTAACAGGCAGGCGTTAAAATGATAGAAAAGTTAATTTAAAATTAAATGAAAAATTAAGAGAAAGGCAATTAAATAATTTATATCTAATTAAATGCATACAACATTTGAATAATGTAAATTACATCAGATCATAACCTTTGAAATGTATTTTCAATCTATTTATACATTTATAATGATTCTATTATTAATATAAATATAATTATATATATTCATAAAATTAATAAAAAAAAAATGTATTAATGAAATAAAGAAAATTCAATTATTAATTAATGAATGGAATACATAAATAGAACAATGAATGAATTAAATAATAAATTAATTATTAAATTAATTAGAGCAAAAAGTGTGTGTTTAATAAAACTTTAATGAATTAAAATAAATCATAAATAAATGTATGAGTAAAATGAATGAATTAAAGAACAAATGAAAGACTACATTAATTTATTATATAATAAACAAACAAATGGTTTGATTAAATTGAAACTAAATAAAAACATTTATATCAACATTTGAACTACATTTCTATTGTATTTATAATATGAATTTATAATGAAAATGTATAAATTAATTACATTAAATATAAATTAATTATAAATTAAATAAATTAATTTAAACAAATTAGAAAATTAATGAATAAAGGGAATAATGAATGAATAAACAAATAAATACATAAAAATTAATGAATGAATGAATGAATTAAAGAACAAAAAAATTAATTACATTAAATAAACTAACAAAATAAATAAAAGAACAAACAAACAAATAAATAATGTAATTTAATGAATTCATAGTAAACAGCCATACATTTAGCCATATTTGACCATATCCATGCAGCCTGCAGATCTGTTAAACCCACATAAAGCATCTGGTCAACAATCACACCATGATCCCGAGCGTTATCAGAGCTGGTCAGTTTTTATTTGTTTGATAACAGGCCGTGTGAACAGCTTGACGTTCCGGTGATCCTTTCCAAACGCTGCTTTTTTGGGTTTTCATCAACAGCAGGCTTCCATGGTCAACAATCCCAGCATGCCATCGTTCCTTGTCCACTATATCTCCTGCAGGACTGTCAACACAAAAAGACACGGACAACATCTGGTGCGGCTCACAGTCAATTTCTCATGCCAATCCGTTTCAGAAGGACCATTCGTTTTCGAAAAAACAACAACATCTGCATGCGAGAACATGCAGTATTTCCAACCAGAAAGGTCAAAGATTTACTGGCGGCACTGGTGGCATTTTATTAAAGTCCCCAGCGAGACTGGAAAAATCTGAACTGTCACTTTCAGACAGTTTATCAATCTGCCATTTCAGGTGGGGGCTCAAAAACCAGTCGTGGCACGAGAACAGATCAAATAAAATAAAAATGGTATTTGAAAAAGGTGTTTCTAGCAATCTAGAGGCAACATGGCCGCCGAAGAAATCCCTCAGGATTACAAGCATTCTCTCCACTGCTCAGGCAATCAAGACTTATCGACTGAATGATCTAGGAATCCAAATGCAGCTCCGCTCAACACTCGCCTGAACCTATCTGCAATAATGTCATGCCATGAGGGAGCCAGACTATGGCATGCTGAATACCAGATTAAGACAGCACAAACCGCAGCTTTACTGGGCCAAAAGATGAATCATCAGCTGGCTGAATGCTGAGCAAAAACATAAATGCAAGGTCAGAAAACATGGATGCTTTGAGTGCAAACACATCTGATTTACACTGTATGTTGTGCTCAAGGTATTCCAGATGGAATGGAATGCATGCATTAGCCTCTTTATCACTTCCCGACAATCACGGTAATATATAACTGAATGTGTGATTCACGCCTTACTTGTGATGGGAAATGCGGTGTTGCATTGTTTTAACTTTTCTGCCATAGAATTATGTAATGTCACAAATGCTCCTGCAGTGAAATCAATATCAGACGAAGCACCAGAGTTATCAACAACATCAACATTTTCCGCAGGATCATTAAGTGTCTGGACCTTATCAGTAAACATAGCAGACTGAGGGTCAGTATCTTTGTCCTCCATATTTACAAGTATGTACAACAACAAAAAATTATAAACAGAGTGGTCCCAGTACAGGCCACCAATATGTAAAACTCCAAGTAGTATTCCCTGGAGGCCACACAAATTAAAAGAGGGAATCAACCATTTTGAATAAAATGGGACCCCCAATGGAGACGAATGGGATCTCGCCCAAGAGCCCAATCACCTTCGAGTGATTACAAAACGAGTCAATGGTACACAGAGTACCGTGGTCTGCCGAATTTGCATCGCAAACTTCACCCTGCAGAGCCGGTATATAAGGAGCAGCGTGAGCAACTCGCACTCAAGTCTTCGCTGAGGAGCTGAGCCCAGAGACCCGGCCGTTCAGCGGAACAGCGATGTGGCAAGGGGATGTAACATCTTTGTTCCCTCCTTCAGGGAATGAAGGTTATATACTTAACCCAGATATTCCCTTTCAGTCGGTCACGTTCTACGTTAGGGTTAGGGTTACGTCAGAAGAGACTGACAAATAGGGTCCCTTACAAAAAGCCACAGGGCTGTCTTCCAGTGACCCGTATGAGTGATAGCACCCTGTCATGAGGCCAGCACGAGTGAGGGCTTATAGCTTACACAGAATACACTGGGTAGCATATTCCAGCTGGACGTATGCTAGCAGGCTGCCTGCTCATAGGAGGACTAGCAAAAGCAGGTATCAACCAAAAGGTGGAGATACACATGAACTCTGAGGTTACCAACCCGCAGGTTGGAAGTTTCAATGACAGGTCCTTACTGGCCAGAAGGGGCGAGTACCCGGGAGGACACGGGCTCCCTGACCCTCTTCACCGAAGCCAAAGCCGCCAGGAGCGATATATCGACCGCACCCAGAAACACACGAGCCAAATGAGATCTTTAAAAAGACACAAATTCAGCCCGTTTCTCTTTTAGTGAAAGAAAAATCTCTTTCAATGGTGCTGAAGTGCTCAGGGGAACGCCGGAGCTGCTGCAGGAAACCCCTGAACACTTCAGTGCCACTGAAATAACTTTTTCTCTCACTTCTCTATCTTTTTAAAGATGTCATTTCGCCCGTGTTTTTCTGGGTGCCGTCGATGACTCATGTTCATTGTGGGGACATGACTATCTCGGGAATTAAGATCGAGACTCGATTACCTTAAAGGTACAGAGTCCTCTCTGCCAAATCCGCTTTTAGCTCCTCTTCTCATAAGAGGGCTACTTCTGCTGGTGGCCAGGGTGATTTGAGGGTTACAGTGTGGGCTACCCCGACGAGCCAGCCTCCTCAGGCTTCACCCCCTCTCACAAACACCCCAGCCGGTTGAGTTCCTGGATGAGTTTGGACCCAAACTCAGGCTCCTGACATCTAATTTGGGGCTCAGGAGGAAGACCTTATGTCGATCGCCGCATCACAAGGTGGGCTTGAGTCCTCTGGAGATGAAGATTCAGCTGCGTTGTCTCCCTCAGGAGTGCCAGCATTGCCCGAGTCCGATCCCAAGCTGACAGCCATGCTTTCCCGGCAGCTGAGAGCATCGGGCTTGACTGGAATCCTCCACACTGCCCCGAGTGCTGGATGTTTGGTTCCTGTGTGCTGCTCATGCTGATCACCAGCACCCCCCGTGGTTCCTTTCTTTCCGGAAGTGCACCAGGAAGTGACCAGTACATGGAAGGCACCTGTTACTGCCTGAAACCATTCTGGTGCTTCCGTTGCCTTCACTGCCCTCGATGGCGGAGCGGCCAAGGGGTTTGCTGGGATTTCCCCAGTGGAGCATTCTGTTGTGATGCAACTGTGTCCTCAGAGCACCTCCGCATGGTGTGGTGGTCCCAAGTTTCCCTTCTAGGCCTGTAAATTCTCATCCACGCTTGTGGCCAAGGCTTACAGAGATGTGGGTCAGGCCGCTTCTGCCCTGCACACCATGGCCACCAGGCCGAGCTGCTCAAAGAGCTGCACGTGGAAAGTGCTGGCCCAAGGATTTTGCAGGAGGTGTGCACCGCTACTGACCTCGTTCTCCGGGTGACAATGGCTACTGCATGCACCTTGGGTCAGGTGATGTCCACTTTGGGGGTCAGGAGTTAGACCTATGGCTGAATCTGGCAGACACGAGGGAGTCTGATCGGACTCAGCTCCTCAACTCCCCAGTCTCCCAGGTTGGCCTCTTTGGCAATGTGGTAGAGAATTTTGCCCAGCAGTTCTCTGCCATCCAGAAGCGGTCTGAGGCCATCAGACACATCCTGTCACATCCTCCTCCACTCCTGCTCGGCCACAGCAGCAGCCTTACCCAGGCCGCAGCGAGGAGACGGCCACAGAAGGGTGGCGCATCCATTCCTGAGATGGGCGACCCGGAGTTGGGAGTCGATTCAGTCTGCCTG